>NW_028295126.1:0-193000 GCF_964341445.2 Mesoplodon mirus | reverse complement strand
CAGGCATAAGAGTGTTTTCTAAATGTGAGACTCTGTTCTCTTTGCTAACTCAGTTCATGTGTGGCCATGTTTACAGGATCTTCCTAAGTGATATCTTATGATAAGTTTCTTTTCCTGTGTGACTTCTTTCCCTTAGAATCATCGTACCTGAATCCACTCATTTTGCTGCTACTGGTCTTAGGACATTGATTTCGTGGCTGAGGGATATTCCATCGTACGTAAGTTCCACAATGTTTGGAACCATTTTTATATTTCCTGGGATATTTCAGGTGTACCCAGGTTGAGGTTCTTGTAAGCAGTGCAGCCCTCAATTTGGGGGTGGCTCTGTCTTATGGATTTTCAGTTTTCCCAAGGTATATTCCCTAGACTGGAAGTGCCCTTGGCTCTGTAGCTCTGTTGTTTACTTGTTTTAGGGAACACAATGCACTCCTCCAGTGAGGCAGTTGGCAACTTACATCCCGCCCATCAGCATAACAAGGCTCCCTGTTCTCCAGGGCCTGTCTTGCCTTTCTGGTTTTTACACATTTTGTGGATGTCCCTTTTGACCGGTGGGAAGTGATACTTCTTTGAGGTGCAGATGTGCATTGCCCACTTGCTTGCTTGGCCAAAAAGGGCGTATGTGTTTTCTCCTGAATATATTCAGGAGAAAACGCATACGCCCTTTTTGGCCAAGTGCATCATTGTCGAAGTTGTGCCCCTCTTCCTGTGCTTTACAGGCGATTCTAACGTACCTCTTGAAATCTGTTTCCTGCTATTCTGCCTCGCATTCAAGTCCGCCTCGTTGCCTTCCCTCAACAGATTTTTGGACGATCGTTGGCCTTGATTACTCTGCCAGTTTGTGAATTGCTGTGCCCCTGAGCTCCATTTTTCAACTCGTTTTTTGTGAGCTGAACGCAAGTCCAAACATTTGGTTCAGGACCTATACTGGTTCCCGGTGGGTGGCTGAGACTTTGGTGAATTCTTCTTCCTGCCGGGAACTTAGAGTGACATGTGCCCATCCAAATGCCTAACAGCTACTCTCTCATTGGTTCTCCCTCTTCCCTTTCCTCCTCTGCCAAATGGGCAACCTGTGTGAACCAGGAGCTTAAAGGGGCTGTCTCTCCAAGTTGGGAGATTGATAGTAAAGCTGTTGGAAAGTCAAACCGGAGCACCAGGAGAGGGACTCTTCGTTGAGTTTTAGAAACCTTTCGTATTCACAGTGTGTCCATTCTCTAGGTTTCCCGTACATGTTATAGCTGTAGTAATATTCCCTTCAACCTGGAGAGGTGGGACCCATGGAATGGTTGCCATGCATTATTGCTTTAAAGGGTCTGCATTTGCTCACCCAATCTCACCAATCCTCTCAGTCCCAAGTGTCCAGCCTCATGCCACATCCAGCTGTCATCGTAGATAGGGTCATTCCAGGTTGCATCAGAGACCCTGAAGGAATTGTAAAGAATTTCCCTGTTTCTTTGTTCTGTTTTTGAAATTCCTTTTTAGAGTGGGTTTGAGCTGATTCTCGCTGCCATGTTTATGCCAGTCTAGACACACTTGATTCCCTTACGGAGACATATCAATACATAGGTTTTAAGATTCTTACTAGTCAGATCTATTCCTCTGCGGGAAATATGGGGTTTTGAGTCCCTTTCACTGAGGAAGGTGTAGGTCTTGTCTATTCCATAGTTGGTTTTTGGAACAGTACCTGTGCTTATATCAAACTCTGGTTTGATGCATCACCCCACCTCTCCTTCCCCCTTAAGCAGGCATAAGAGTGTTTTCTAAATGTGAGACTCTGTTCTCTTTGCTAACTCAGTTCATGTGTGGCCATGTTTACAGGATCTTCCTAAGTGATATCTTATGATAAGTTTCTTTTCCTGTGTGACTTCTTTCCCTTAGAATCATCGTACCTGAATCCACTCATTTTGCTGCTACTGGTCTTAGGACATTGATTTCGTGGCTGAGGGATATTCCATCGTACGTAAGTTCCACAATGTTTGGAACCATTTTTATATTTCCTGGGATATTTCAGGTGTACCCAGGTTGAGGTTCTTGTAAGCAGTGCAGCCCTCAATTTGGGGGTGGCTCTGTCTTATGGATTTTCAGTTTTCCCAAGGTATATTCCCTAGACTGGAAGTGCCCTTGGCTCTGTAGCTCTGTTGTTTACTTGTTTTAGGGAACACAATGCACTCCTCCAGTGAGGCAGTTGGCAACTTACATCCCGCCCATCAGCATAACAAGGCTCCCTGTTCTCCAGGGCCTGTCTTGCCTTTCTGGTTTTTACACATTTTGTGGATGTCCCTTTTGACCGGTGGGAAGTGATACTTCTTTGAGGTGCAGATGTGCATTGCCCGCTTGCTTGCTTGGCCAAAAAGGGCGTATGCGTTTTCTCCTGAATATATTCAGGAGAAAACGCATACGCCCTTTTTGGCCAAGTGCATCATTGTCGAAGTTGTGCCCCTCTTCCTGTGCTTTACAGGCGATTCTAACGTACCTCTTGAAATCTGTTTCCTGCTATTCTGCCTCGCATTCAAGTCCGCCTCGTTGCCTTCCCTCAACAGATTTTTGGACGATAGTTGGCCTTGATTACTCTGCCAGTTTGTGAATTGCTGTGCCCCTGAGCTCCATTTTTCAACTCGTTTTTTGTGAGCTGAACGCAAGTCCAAACATTTGGTTCAGGACCTATACTGGTTCCCGGTGGGTGGCTGAGACTTTGGTGAATTCTTCTTCCTGCCGGGAACTTAGAGTGACATGTGCCCATCCAAATGCCTAACAGCTACTCTCTCATTGGTTCTCCCTCTTCCCTTTCCTCCTCTGCCAAATGGGCAACCTGTGTGAACCAGGAGCTTAAAGGGGCTGTCTCTCCAAGTTGGGAGATTGATAGTAAAGCTGTTGGAAAGTCAAACCGGAGCACCAGGAGAGGGACTCTTCGTTGAGTTTTAGAAACCTTTCGTATTCACAGTGTGTCCATTCTCTAGGTTTCCCGTACATGTTATAGCTGTAGTAATATTCCCTTCAACCTGGAGAGGTGGGACCCATGGAATGGTTGCCATGCATTATTGCTTTAAAGGGTCTGCATTTGCTCACCCAATCTCACCAATCCTCTCAGTCCCAAGTGTCCAGCCTCATGCCACATCCAGCTGTCATCGTAGATAGGGTCATTCCAGGTTGCATCAGAGACCCTGAAGGAATTGTAAAGAATTTCCCTGTTTCTTTGTTCTGTTTTTGAAATTCCTTTTTAGAGTGGGTTTGAGCTGATTCTCGCTGCCATGTTTATGCCAGTCTAGACACACTTGATTCCCTTACGGAGACATATCAATACATAGGTTTTAAGATTCTTACTAGTCAGATCTATTCCTCTGCGGGAAATATGGGGTTTTGAGTCCCTTTCACTGAGGAAGGTGTAGGTCTTGTCTATTCCATAGTTGGTTTTTGGAACAGTACCTGTGCTTATATCAAACTCTGGTTTGATGCATCACCCCACCTCTCCTTCCCCCTTAAGCAGGCATAAGAGTGTTTTCTAAATGTGAGACTCTGTTCTCTTTGCTAACTCAGTTCCTGTGTGGCCATGTTTACAGGATCTTCCTAAGTGATATCTTATGATAAGTTTCTTTTCCTGTGTGACTTCTTTCCCTTAGAATCATCGTACCTGAATCCACTCATTTTGCTGCTACTGGTCTTAGGACATTGATTTCGTGGCTGAGGGATATTCCATCGTACGTAAGTTCCACAATGTTTGGAACCATTTTTATATTTCCTGGGATATTTCAGGTGTACCCAGGTTGAGGTTCTTGTAAGCAGTGCAGCCCTCAATTTGGGGGTGGCTCTGTCTTATGGATTTTCAGTTTTCCCAAGGTATATTCCCTAGACTGGAAGTGCCCTTGGCTCTGTAGCTCTGTTGTTTACTTGTTTTAGGGAACACAATGCACTCCTCCAGTGAGGCAGTTGGCAACTTACATCCCGCCCATCAGCATAACAAGGCTCCCTGTTCTCCAGGGCCTGTCTTGCCTTTCTGGTTTTTACACATTTTGTGGATGTCCCTTTTGACCGGTGGGAAGTGATACTTCTTTGAGGTGCAGATTTGCATTGCCCGCTTGCTTGCTTGGCCAAAAAGGGCGTATGCGTTTTCTCCTGAATATATTCAGGAGAAAACGCATACGCCCTTTTTGGCCAAGTGCATCATTGTCGAAGTTGTGCCCCTCTTCCTGTGCTTTACAGGCGATTCTAACGTACCTCTTGAAATCTGTTTCCTGCTATTCTGCCTCGCATTCAAGTCCGCCTCGTTGCCTTCCCTCAACAGATTTTTGGACGATAGTTGGCCTTGATTACTCTGCCAGTTTGTGAATTGCTGTGCCCCTGAGCTCCATTTTTCAACTCGTTTTTTGTGAGCTGAACGCAAGTCCAAACATTTGGTTCAGGACCTATACTGGTTCCCGGTGGGTGGCTGAGACTTTGGTGAATTCTTCTTCCTGCCGGGAACTTAGAGTGACATGTGCCCATCCAAATGCCTAACAGCTACTCTCTCATTGGTTCTCCCTCTTCCCTTTCCTCCTCTGCCAAATGGGCAACCTGTGTGAACCAGGAGCTTAAAGGGGCTGTCTCTCCAAGTTGGGAGATTGATAGTAAAGCTGTTGGAAAGTCAAACCGGAGCACCAGGAGAGGGACTCTTCGTTGAGTTTTAGAAACCTTTCGTCTTCACAGTGTGTCCATTCTCTAGGTTTCCCGTACATGTTATAGCTGTAGTAATATTCCCTTCAACCTGGAGAGGTGGGACCCATGGAATGGTTGCCATGCATTATTGCTTTAAAGGGTCTGCATTTGCTCACCCAACCTCACCAATCCTCTCAGTCCCAAGTGTCCAGCCTCATGCCACATCCAGCTGTCATCGTAGATAGGGTCATTCCAGGTTGCATCAGAGACCCTGAAGGAATTGTAAAGAATTTCCCTGTTTCTTTGTTCTGTTTTTGAAATTCCTTTTTAGAGTGGGTTTGAGCTGATTCTCGCTGCCATGTTTATGCCAGTCTAGACACACTTGATTCCCTTACGGAGACATATCAATACATAGGTTTTAAGATTCTTACTAGTCAGATCTATTCCTCTGCGGGAAATATGGGGTTTTGAGTCCCTTTCACTGAGGAAGGTGTACGTCTTGTCTATTCCATAGTTGGTTTTTGGAACAGTACCTGTGCTTATATCAAACTCTGGTTTGATGCATCACCCCACCTCTCCTTCCCCCTTAAGCAGGCATAAGAGTGTTTTCTAAATGTGAGACTCTGTTCTCTTTGCTAACTCAGTTCATGTGTGGCCATGTTTACAGGATCTTCCTAAGTGATATCTTATGATAAGTTTCTTTTCCTGTGTGACTTCTTTCCCTTAGAATCATCGTACCTGAATCCACTCATTTTGCTGCTACTGGTCTTAGGACATTGATTTCGTGGCTGAGGGATATTCCATCGTACGTAAGTTCCACAATGTTTGGAACCATTTTTATATTTCCTGGGATATTTCAGGTGTACCCAGGTTGAGGTTCTTGTAAGCAGTGCAGCCCTCAATTTGGGGGTGGCTCTGTCTTATGGATTTTCAGTTTTCCCAAGGTATATTCCCTAGACTGGAAGTGCCCTTGGCTCTGTAGCTCTGTTGTTTACTTGTTTTAGGGAACACAATGCACTCCTCCAGTGAGGCAGTTGGCAACTTACATCCCGCCCATCAGCATAACAAGGCTCCCTGTTCTCCAGGGCCTGTCTTGCCTTTCTGGTTTTTACACATTTTGTGGATGTCCCTTTTGACCGGTGGGAAGTGATACTTCTTTGTAGTGCAGATTTGCATTGCCCGCTTGCTTGCTTGGCCAAAAAGGGCGTATGCGTTTTCTCCTGAATATATTCAGGAGAAAACGCATACGCCCTTTTTGGCCAAGTGCATCATTGTCGAAGTTGTGCCCCTCTTCCTGTGCTTTACAGGCGATTCTAACGTACCTCTTGAAATCTGTTTCCTGCTATTCTGCCTCGCATTCAAGTCCGCCTCGTTGCCTTCCCTCAACAGATTTTTGGACGATCGTTGGCCTTGATTACTCTGCCAGTTTGTGAATTGCTGTGCCCCTGAGCTCCATTTTTCAACTCGTTTTTTTGTGAGCTGAACGCAAGTCCAAACATTTGGTTCAGGACCTACACTGGTTCCCGGTGGGTGGCTGAGACTTTGGTGAATTCTTCTTCCTGCCGGGAACTTAGAGTGACATGTGCCCATCCAAATGCCTAACAGCTACTCTCTCATTGGTTCTCCCTCTTCCCTTTCCTCCTCTGCCAAATGGGCAACCTGTGTGAACCAGGAGCTTAAAGGGGCTGTCTCTCCAAGTTGGGAGATTGATAGTAAAGCTGTTGGAAAGTCAAACCGGAGCACCAGGAGAGGGACTCTTCGTTGAGTTTTAGAAACCTTTCGTCTTCACAGTGTGTCCATTCTCTAGGTTTCCCGTACATGTTATAGCTGTAGTAATATTCCCTTCAACCTGGAGAGGTGGGACCCATGGAATGGTTGCCATGCATTATTGCTTTAAAGGGTCTGCATTTGCTCACCCAATCTCACCAATCCTCTCAGTCCCAAGTGTCCAGCCTCATGCCACATCCAGCTGTCATCGTAGATAGGGTCATTCCAGGTTGCATCAGAGACCCTGAAGGAATTGTAAAGAATTTCCCTGTTTCTTTGTTCTGTTTTTGAAATTCCTTTTTAGAGTGGGTTTGAGCTGATTCTCGCTGCCATGTTTATGCCAGTCTAGACACACTTGATTCCCTTACGGAGACATATCAATACATAGGTTTTAAGATTCTTACTAGTCAGATCTATTCCTCTGCGGGAAATATGGGGTTTTGAGTCCCTTTCACTGAGGAAGGTGTAGGTCTTGTCTATTCCATAGTTGGTTTTTGGAACAGTACCTGTGCTTATATCAAACTCTGGTTTGATGCATCACCCCACCTCTCCTTCCCCCTTAAGCAGGCATAAGAGTGTTTTCTAAATGTGAGACTCTGTTCTCTTTGCTAACTCAGTTCATGTGTGGCCATGTTTACAGGATCTTCCTAAGTGATATCTTATGATAAGTTTCTTTTCCTGTGTGACTTCTTTCCCTTAGAATCATCGTACCTGAATCCACTCATTTTGCTGCTACTGGTCTTAGGACATTGATTTCGTGGCTGAGGGATATTCCATCGTACGTAAGTTCCACAATGTTTGGAACCATTTTTATATTTCCTGGGATATTTCAGGTGTACCCAGGTTGAGGTTCTTGTAAGCAGTGCAGCCCTCAATTTGGGGGTGGCTCTGTCTTATGGATTTTCAGTTTTCCCAAGGTATATTCCCTAGACTGGAAGTGCCCTTGGCTCTGTAGCTCTGTTGTTTACTTGTTTTAGGGAACACAATGCACTCCTCCAGTGAGGCAGTTGGCAACTTACATCCCGCCCATCAGCATAACAAGGCTCCCTGTTCTCCAGGGCCTGTCTTGCCTTTCTGGTTTTTACACATTTTGTGGATGTCCCTTTTGACCGGTGGGAAGTGATACTTCTTTGAGGTGCAGATGTGCATTGCCCACTTGCTTGCTTGGCCAAAAAGGGCGTATGTGTTTTCTCCTGAATATATTCAGGAGAAAACGCATACGCCCTTTTTGGCCAAGTGCATCATTGTCGAAGTTGTGCCCCTCTTCCTGTGCTTTACAGGCGATTCTAACGTACCTCTTGAAATCTGTTTCCTGCTATTCTGCCTCGCATTCAAGTCCGCCTCGTTGCCTTCCCTCAACAGATTTTTGGACGATCGTTGGCCTTGATTACTCTGCCAGTTTGTGAATTGCTGTGCCCCTGAGCTCCATTTTTCAACTCGTTTTTTGTGAGCTGAACGCAAGTCCAAACATTTGGTTCAGGACCTATACTGGTTCCCGGTGGGTGGCTGAGACTTTGGTGAATTCTTCTTCCTGCCGGGAACTTAGAGTGACATGTGCCCATCCAAATGCCTAACAGCTACTCTCTCATTGGTTCTCCCTCTTCCCTTTCCTCCTCTGCCAAATGGGCAACCTGTGTGAACCAGGAGCTTAAAGGGGCTGTCTCTCCAAGTTGGGAGATTGATAGTAAAGCTGTTGGAAAGTCAAACCGGAGCACCAGGAGAGGGACTCTTCGTTGAGTTTTAGAAACCTTTCGTATTCACAGTGTGTCCATTCTCTAGGTTTCCCGTACATGTTATAGCTGTAGTAATATTCCCTTCAACCTGGAGAGGTGGGACCCATGGAATGGTTGCCATGCATTATTGCTTTAAAGGGTCTGCATTTGCTCACCCAATCTCACCAATCCTCTCAGTCCCAAGTGTCCAGCCTCATGCCACATCCAGCTGTCATCGTAGATAGGGTCATTCCAGGTTGCATCAGAGACCCTGAAGGAATTGTAAAGAATTTCCCTGTTTCTTTGTTCTGTTTTTGAAATTCCTTTTTAGAGTGGGTTTGAGCTGATTCTCGCTGCCATGTTTATGCCAGTCTAGACACACTTGATTCCCTTACGGAGACATATCAATACATAGGTTTTAAGATTCTTACTAGTCAGATCTATTCCTCTGCGGGAAATATGGGGTTTTGAGTCCCTTTCACTGAGGAAGGTGTAGGTCTTGTCTATTCCATAGTTGGTTTTTGGAACAGTACCTGTGCTTATATCAAACTCTGGTTTGATGCATCACCCCACCTCTCCTTCCCCCTTAAGCAGGCATAAGAGTGTTTTCTAAATGTGAGACTCTGTTCTCTTTGCTAACTCAGTTCATGTGTGGCCATGTTTACAGGATCTTCCTAAGTGATATCTTATGATAAGTTTCTTTTCCTGTGTGACTTCTTTCCCTTAGAATCATCGTACCTGAATCCACTCATTTTGCTGCTACTGGTCTTAGGACATTGATTTCGTGGCTGAGGGATATTCCATCGTACGTAAGTTCCACAATGTTTGGAACCATTTTTATATTTCCTGGGATATTTCAGGTGTACCCAGGTTGAGGTTCTTGTAAGCAGTGCAGCCCTCAATTTGGGGGTGGCTCTGTCTTATGGATTTTCAGTTTTCCCAAGGTATATTCCCTAGACTGGAAGTGCCCTTGGCTCTGTAGCTCTGTTGTTTACTTGTTTTAGGGAACACAATGCACTCCTCCAGTGAGGCAGTTGGCAACTTACATCCCGCCCATCAGCATAACAAGGCTCCCTGTTCTCCAGGGCCTGTCTTGCCTTTCTGGTTTTTACACATTTTGTGGATGTCCCTTTTGACCGGTGGGAAGTGATACTTCTTTGAGGTGCAGATGTGCATTGCCCGCTTGCTTGCTTGGCCAAAAAGGGCGTATGTGTTTTCTCCTGAATATATTCAGGAGAAAACGCATACGCCCTTTTTGGCCAAGTGCATCATTGTCGAAGTTGTGCCCCTCTTCCTGTGCTTTACAGGCGATTCTAACGTACCTCTTGAAATCTGTTTCCTGCTATTCTGCCTCGCATTCAAGTCCGCCTCGTTGCCTTCCCTCAACAGATTTTTGGACGATCGTTGGCCTTGATTACTCTGCCAGTTTGTGAATTGCTGTGCCCCTGAGCTCCATTTTTCAACTCGTTTTTTGTGAGCTGAACGCAAGTCCAAACATTTGGTTCAGGACCTATACTGGTTCCCGGTGGGTGGCTGAGACTTTGGTGAATTCTTCTTCCTGCCGGGAACTTAGAGTGACATGTGCCCATCCAAATGCCTAACAGCTACTCTCTCATTGGTTCTCCCTCTTCCCTTTCCTCCTCTGCCAAATGGGCAACCTGTGTGAACCAGGAGCTTAAAGGGGCTGTCTCTCCAAGTTGGGAGATTGATAGTAAAGCTGTTGGAAAGTCAAACCGGAGCACCAGGAGAGGGACTCTTCGTTGAGTTTTAGAAACCTTTCGTATTCACAGTGTGTCCATTCTCTAGGTTTCCCGTACATGTTATAGCTGTAGTAATATTCCCTTCAACCTGGAGAGGTGGGACCCATGGAATGGTTGCCATGCATTATTGCTTTAAAGGGTCTGCATTTGCTCACCCAATCTCACCAATCCTCTCAGTCCCAAGTGTCCAGCCTCATGCCACATCCAGCTGTCATCGTAGATAGGGTCATTCCAGGTTGCATCAGAGACCCTGAAGGAATTGTAAAGAATTTCCCTGTTTCTTTGTTCTGTTTTTGAAATTCCTTTTTAGAGTGGGTTTGAGCTGATTCTCGCTGCCATGTTTATGCCAGTCTAGACACACTTGATTCCCTTACGGAGACATATCAATACATAGGTTTTAAGATTCTTACTAGTCAGATCTATTCCTCTGCGGGAAATATGGGGTTTTGAGTCCCTTTCACTGAGGAAGGTGTACGTCTTGTCTATTCCATAGTTGGTTTTTGGAACAGTACCTGTGCTTATATCAAACTCTGGTTTGATGCATCACCCCACCTCTCCTTCCCCCTTAAGCAGGCATAAGAGTGTTTTCTAAATGTGAGACTCTGTTCTCTTTGCTAACTCAGTTCATGTGTGGCCATGTTTACAGGATCTTCCTAAGTGATATCTTATGATAAGTTTCTTTTCCTGTGTGACTTCTTTCCCTTAGAATCATCGTACCTGAATCCACTCATTTTGCTGCTACTGGTCTTAGGACATTGATTTCGTGGCTGAGGGATATTCCATCGTACGTAAGTTCCACAATGTTTGGAACCATTTTTATATTTCCTGGGATATTTCAGGTGTACCCAGGTTGAGGTTCTTGTAAGCAGTGCAGCCCTCAATTTGGGGGTGGCTCTGTCTTATGGATTTTCAGTTTTCCCAAGGTATATTCCCTAGACTGGAAGTGCCCTTGGCTCTGTAGCTCTGTTGTTTACTTGTTTTAGGGAACACAATGCACTCCTCCAGTGAGGCAGTTGGCAACTTACATCCCGCCCATCAGCATAACAAGGCTCCCTGTTCTCCAGGGCCTGTCTTGCCTTTCTGGTTTTTACACATTTTGTGGATGTCCCTTTTGACCGGTGGGAAGTGATACTTCTTTGAGGTGCAGATTTGCATTGCCCGCTTGCTTGCTTGGCCAAAAAGGGCGTATGCGTTTTCTCCTGAATATATTCAGGAGAAAACGCATACGCCCTTTTTGGCCAAGTGCATCATTGTCGAAGTTGTGCCCCTCTTCCTGTGCTTTACAGGCGATTCTAACGTACCTCTTGAAATCTGTTTCCTGCTATTCTGCCTCGCATTCAAGTCCGCCTCGTTGCCTTCCCTCAACAGATTTTTGGACGATAGTTGGCCTTGATTACTCTGCCAGTTTGTGAATTGCTGTGCCCCTGAGCTCCATTTTTCAACTCGTTTTTTGTGAGCTGAACGCAAGTCCAAACATTTGGTTCAGGACCTATACTGGTTCCCGGTGGGTGGCTGAGACTTTGGTGAATTCTTCTTCCTGCCGGGAACTTAGAGTGACATGTGCCCATCCAAATGCCTAACAGCTACTCTCTCATTGGTTCTCCCTCTTCCCTTTCCTCCTCTGCCAAATGGGCAACCTGTGTGAACCAGGAGCTTAAAGGGGCTGTCTCTCCAAGTTGGGAGATTGATAGTAAAGCTGTTGGAAAGTCAAACCGGAGCACCAGGAGAGGGACTCTTCGTTGAGTTTTAGAAACCTTTCGTATTCACAGTGTGTCCATTCTCTAGGTTTCCCGTACATGTTATAGCTGTAGTAATATTCCCTTCAACCTGGAGAGGTGGGACCCATGGAATGGTTGCCATGCATTATTGCTTTAAAGGGTCTGCATTTGCTCACCCAACCTCACCAATCCTCTCAGTCCCAAGTGTCCAGCCTCATGCCACATCCAGCTGTCATCGTAGATAGGGTCATTCCAGGTTGCATCAGAGACCCTGAAGGAATTGTAAAGAATTTCCCTGTTTCTTTGTTCTGTTTTTGAAATTCCTTTTTAGAGTGGGTTTGAGCTGATTCTCGCTGCCATGTTTATGCCAGTCTAGACACACTTGATTCCCTTACGGAGACATATCAATACATAGGTTTTAAGATTCTTACTAGTCAGATCTATTCCTCTGCGGGAAATATGGGGTTTTGAGTCCCTTTCACTGAGGAAGGTGTACGTCTTGTCTATTCCATAGTTGGTTTTTGGAACAGTACCTGTGCTTATATCAAACTCTGGTTTGATGCATCACCCCACCTCTCCTTCCCCCTTAAGCAGGCATAAGAGTGTTTTCTAAATGTGAGACTCTGTTCTCTTTGCTAACTCAGTTCATGTGTGGCCATGTTTACAGGATCTTCCTAAGTGATATCTTATGATAAGTTTCTTTTCCTGTGTGACTTCTTTCCCTTAGAATCATCGTACCTGAATCCACTCATTTTGCTGCTACTGGTCTTAGGACATTGATTTCGTGGCTGAGGGATATTCCATCGTACGTAAGTTCCACAATGTTTGGAACCATTTTTATATTTCCTGGGATATTTCAGGTGTACCCAGGTTGAGGTTCTTGTAAGCAGTGCAGCCCTCAATTTGGGGGTGGCTCTGTCTTATGGATTTTCAGTTTTCCCAAGGTATATTCCCTAGACTGGAAGTGCCCTTGGCTCTGTAGCTCTGTTGTTTACTTGTTTTAGGGAACACAATGCACTCCTCCAGTGAGGCAGTTGGCAACTTACATCCCGCCCATCAGCATAACAAGGCTCCCTGTTCTCCAGGGCCTGTCTTGCCTTTCTGGTTTTTACACATTTTGTGGATGTCCCTTTTGACCGGTGGGAAGTGATACTTCTTTGAGGTGCAGATTTGCATTGCCCGCTTGCTTGCTTGGCCAAAAAGGGCGTATGCGTTTTCTCCTGAATATATTCAGGAGAAAACGCATACGCCCTTTTTGGCCAAGTGCATCATTGTCGAAGTTGTGCCCCTCTTCCTGTGCTTTACAGGCGATTCTAACGTACCTCTTGAAATCTGTTTCCTGCTATTCTGCCTCGCATTCAAGTCCGCCTCGTTGCCTTCCCTCAACAGATTTTTGGACGATAGTTGGCCTTGATTACTCTGCCAGTTTGTGAATTGCTGTGCCCCTGAGCTCCATTTTTCAACTCGTTTTTTGTGAGCTGAACGCAAGTCCAAACATTTGGTTCAGGACCTATACTGGTTCCCGGTGGGTGGCTGAGACTTTGGTGAATTCTTCTTCCTGCCGGGAACTTAGAGTGACATGTGCCCATCCAAATGCCTAACAGCTACTCTCTCATTGGTTCTCCCTCTTCCCTTTCCTCCTCTGCCAAATGGGCAACCTGTGTGAACCAGGAGCTTAAAGGGGCTGTCTCTCCAAGTTGGGAGATTGATAGTAAAGCTGTTGGAAAGTCAAACCGGAGCACCAGGAGAGGGACTCTTCGTTGAGTTTTAGAAACCTTTCGTCTTCACAGTGTGTCCATTCTCTAGGTTTCCCGTACATGTTATAGCTGTAGTAATATTCCCTTCAACCTGGAGAGGTGGGACCCATGGAATGGTTGCCATGCATTATTGCTTTAAAGGGTCTGCATTTGCTCACCCAATCTCACCAATCCTCTCAGTCCCAAGTGTCCAGCCTCATGCCACATCCAGCTGTCATCGTAGATAGGGTCATTCCAGGTTGCATCAGAGACCCTGAAGGAATTGTAAAGAATTTCCCTGTTTCTTTGTTCTGTTTTTGAAATTCCTTTTTAGAGTGGGTTTGAGCTGATTCTCGCTGCCATGTTTATGCCAGTCTAGACACACTTGATTCCCTTACGGAGACATATCAATACATAGGTTTTAAGATTCTTACTAGTCAGATCTATTCCTCTGCGGGAAATATGGGGTTTTGAGTCCCTTTCACTGAGGAAGGTGTAGGTCTTGTCTATTCCATAGTTGGTTTTTGGAACAGTACCTGTGCTTATATCAAACTCTGGTTTGATGCATCACCCCACCTCTCCTTCCCCCTTAAGCAGGCATAAGAGTGTTTTCTAAATGTGAGACTCTGTTCTCTTTGCTAACTCAGTTCCTGTGTGGCCATGTTTACAGGATCTTCCTAAGTGATATCTTATGATAAGTTTCTTTTCCTGTGTGACTTCTTTCCCTTACAATCATCGTACCTGAATCCACTCATTTTGCTGCTACTGGTCTTAGGACATTGATTTCGTGGCTGAGGGATATTCCATCGTACGTAAGTTCCACAATGTTTGGAACCATTTTTATATTTCCTGGGATATTTCAGGTGTACCCAGGTTGAGGTTCTTGTAAGCAGTGCAGCCCTCAATTTGGGGGTGGCTCTGTCTTATGGATTTTCAGTTTTCCCAAGGTATATTCCCTAGACTGGAAGTGCCCTTGGCTCTGTAGCTCTGTTGTTTACTTGTTTTAGGGAACACAATGCACTCCTCCAGTGAGGCAGTTGGCAACTTACATCCCGCCCATCAGCATAACAAGGCTCCCTGTTCTCCAGGGCCTGTCTTGCCTTTCTGGTTTTTACACATTTTGTGGATGTCCCTTTTGACCGGTGGGAAGTGATACTTCTTTGTGGTGCAGATTTGCATTGCCCGCTTGCTTGCTTGGCCAAAAAGGGCGTATGCGTTTTCTCCTGAATATATTCAGGAGAAAACGCATACGCCCTTTTTGGCCAAGTGCATCATTGTCGAAGTTGTGCCCCTCTTCCTGTGCTTTACAGGCGATTCTAACGTACCTCTTGAAATCTGTTTCCTGCTATTCTGCCTCGCATTCAAGTCCGCCTCGTTGCCTTCCCTCAACAGATTTTTGGACGATAGTTGGCCTTGATTACTCTGCCAGTTTGTGAATTGCTGTGCCCCTGAGCTCCATTTTTCAACTCGTTTTTTTGTGAGCTGAACGCAAGTCCAAACATTTGGTTCAGGACCTATACTGGTTCCCGGTGGGTGGCTGAGACTTTGGTGAATTCTTCTTCCTGCCGGGAAATTAGAGTGACATGTGCCCATCCAAATGCCTAACAGCTACTCTCTCATTGGTTCTCCCTCTTCCCTTTCCTCCTCTGCCAAATGGGCAACCTGTGTGAACCAGGAGCTTAAAGGGGCTGTCTCTCCAAGTTGGGAGATTGATAGTAAAGCTGTTGGAAAGTCAAACCGGAGCACCAGGAGAGGGACTCTTCGTTGAGTTTTAGAAACCTTTCGTCTTCACAGTGTGTCCATTCTCTAGGTTTCCCGTACATGTTATAGCTGTAGTAATATTCCCTTCAACCTGGAGAGGTGGGACCCATGGAATGGTTGCCATGCATTATTGCTTTAAAGGGTCTGCATTTGCTCACCCAATCTCACCAATCCTCTCAGTCCCAAGTGTCCAGCCTCATGCCACATCCAGCTGTCATCGTAGATAGGGTCATTCCAGGTTGCATCAGAGACCCTGAAGGAATTGTAAAGAATTTCCCTGTTTCTTTGTTCTGTTTTTGAAATTCCTTTTTAGAGTGGGTTTGAGCTGATTCTCGCTGCCATGTTTATGCCAGTCTAGACACACTTGATTCCCTTACGGAGACATATCAATACATAGGTTTTAAGATTCTTACTAGTCAGATCTATTCCTCTGCGGGAAATATGGGGTTTTGAGTCCCTTTCACTGAGGAAGGTGTAGGTCTTGTCTATTCCATAGTTGGTTTTTGGAACAGTACCTGTGCTTATATCAAACTCTGGTTTGATGCATCACCCCACCTCTCCTTCCCCCTTAAGCAGGCATAAGAGTGTTTTCTAAATGTGAGACTCTGTTCTCTTTGCTAACTCAGTTCATGTGTGGCCATGTTTACAGGATCTTCCTAAGTGATATCTTATGATAAGTTTCTTTTCCTGTGTGACTTCTTTCCCTTAGAATCATCGTACCTGAATCCACTCATTTTGCTGCTACTGGTCTTAGGACATTGATTTCGTGGCTGAGGGATATTCCATCGTACGTAAGTTCCACAATGTTTGGAACCATTTTTATATTTCCTGGGATATTTCAGGTGTACCCAGGTTGAGGTTCTTGTAAGCAGTGCAGCCCTCAATTTGGGGGTGGCTCTGTCTTATGGATTTTCAGTTTTCCCAAGGTATATTCCCTAGACTGGAAGTGCCCTTGGCTCTGTAGCTCTGTTGTTTACTTGTTTTAGGGAACACAATGCACTCCTCCAGTGAGGCAGTTGGCAACTTACATCCCGCCCATCAGCATAACAAGGCTCCCTGTTCTCCAGGGCCTGTCTTGCCTTTCTGGTTTTTACACATTTTGTGGATGTCCCTTTTGACCGGTGGGAAGTGATACTTCTTTGAGGTGCAGATTTGCATTGCCCGCTTGCTTGCTTGGCCAAAAAGGGCGTATGCGTTTTCTCCTGAATATATTCAGGAGAAAACGCATACGCCCTTTTTGGCCAAGTGCATCATTGTCGAAGTTGTGCCCCTCTTCCTGTGCTTTACAGGCGATTCTAACGTACCTCTTGAAATCTGTTTCCTGCTATTCTGCCTCGCATTCAAGTCCGCCTCGTTGCCTTCCCTCAACAGATTTTTGGACGATAGTTGGCCTTGATTACTCTGCCAGTTTGTGAATTGCTGTGCCCCTGAGCTCCATTTTTCAACTCGTTTTTTTGTGAGCTGAACGCAAGTCCAAACATTTGGTTCAGGACCTATACTGGTTCCCGGTGGGTGGCTGAGACTTTGGTGAATTCTTCTTCCTGCCGGGAAATTAGAGTGACATGTGCCCATCCAAATGCCTAACAGCTACTCTCTCATTGGTTCTCCCTCTTCCCTTTCCTCCTCTGCCAAATGGGCAACCTGTGTGAACCAGGAGCTTAAAGGGGCTGTCTCTCCAAGTTGGGAGATTGATAGTAAAGCTGTTGGAAAGTCAAACCGGAGCACCAGGAGAGGGACTCTTCGTTGAGTTTTAGAAACCTTTCGTATTCACAGTGTGTCCATTCTCTAGGTTTCCCGTACATGTTATAGCTGTAGTAATATTCCCTTCAACCTGGAGAGGTGGGACCCATGGAATGGTTGCCATGCATTATTGCTTTAAAGGGTCTGCATTTGCTCACCCAATCTCACCAATCCTCTCAGTCCCAAGTGTCCAGCCTCATGCCACATCCAGCTGTCATCGTAGATAGGGTCATTCCAGGTTGCATCAGAGACCCTGAAGGAATTGTAAAGAATTTCCCTGTTTCTTTGTTCTGTTTTTGAAATTCCTTTTTAGAGTGGGTTTGAGCTGATTCTCGCTGCCATGTTTATGCCAGTCTAGACACACTTGATTCCCTTACGGAGACATATCAATACATAGGTTTTAAGATTCTTACTAGTCAGATCTATTCCTCTGCGGGAAATATGGGGTTTTGAGTCCCTTTCACTGAGGAAGGTGTAGGTCTTGTCTATTCCATAGTTGGTTTTTGGAACAGTACCTGTGCTTATATCAAACTCTGGTTTGATGCATCACCCCACCTCTCCTTCCCCCTTAAGCAGGCATAAGAGTGTTTTCTAAATGTGAGACTCTGTTCTCTTTGCTAACTCAGTTCATGTGTGGCCATGTTTACAGGATCTTCCTAAGTGATATCTTATGATAAGTTTCTTTTCCTGTGTGACTTCTTTCCCTTAGAATCATCGTACCTGAATCCACTCATTTTGCTGCTACTGGTCTTAGGACATTGATTTCGTGGCTGAGGGATATTCCATCGTACGTAAGTTCCACAATGTTTGGAACCATTTTTATATTTCCTGGGATATTTCAGGTGTACCCAGGTTGAGGTTCTTGTAAGCAGTGCAGCCCTCAATTTGGGGGTGGCTCTGTCTTATGGATTTTCAGTTTTCCCAAGGTATATTCCCTAGACTGGAAGTGCCCTTGGCTCTGTAGCTCTGTTGTTTACTTGTTTTAGGGAACACAATGCACTCCTCCAGTGAGGCAGTTGGCAACTTACATCCCGCCCATCAGCATAACAAGGCTCCCTGTTCTCCAGGGCCTGTCTTGCCTTTCTGGTTTTTACACATTTTGTGGATGTCCCTTTTGACCGGTGGGAAGTGATACTTCTTTGTGGTGCAGATTTGCATTGCCCGCTTGCTTGCTTGGCCAAAAAGGGCGTATGCGTTTTCTCCTGAATATATTCAGGAGAAAACGCATACGCCCTTTTTGGCCAAGTGCATCATTGTCGAAGTTGTGCCCCTCTTCCTGTGCTTTACAGGCGATTCTAACGTACCTCTTGAAATCTGTTTCCTGCTATTCTGCCTCGCATTCAAGTCCGCCTCGTTGCCTTCCCTCAACAGATTTTTGGACGATAGTTGGCCTTGATTACTCTGCCAGTTTGTGAATTGCTGTGCCCCTGAGCTCCATTTTTCAACTCGTTTTTTTGTGAGCTGAACGCAAGTCCAAACATTTGGTTCAGGACCTATACTGGTTCCCGGTGGGTGGCTGAGACTTTGGTGAATTCTTCTTCCTGCCGGGAAATTAGAGTGACATGTGCCCATCCAAATGCCTAACAGCTACTCTCTCATTGGTTCTCCCTCTTCCCTTTCCTCCTCTGCCAAATGGGCAACCTGTGTGAACCAGGAGCTTAAAGGGGCTGTCTCTCCAAGTTGGGAGATTGATAGTAAAGCTGTTGGAAAGTCAAACCGGAGCACCAGGAGAGGGACTCTTCGTTGAGTTTTAGAAACCTTTCGTCTTCACAGTGTGTCCATTCTCTAGGTTTCCCGTACATGTTATAGCTGTAGTAATATTCCCTTCAACCTGGAGAGGTGGGACCCATGGAATGGTTGCCATGCATTATTGCTTTAAAGGGTCTGCATTTGCTCACCCAATCTCACCAATCCTCTCAGTCCCAAGTGTCCAGCCTCATGCCACATCCAGCTGTCATCGTAGATAGGGTCATTCCAGGTTGCATCAGAGACCCTGAAGGAATTGTAAAGAATTTCCCTGTTTCTTTGTTCTGTTTTTGAAATTCCTTTTTAGAGTGGGTTTGAGCTGATTCTCGCTGCCATGTTTATGCCAGTCTAGACACACTTGATTCCCTTACGGAGACATATCAATACATAGGTTTTAAGATTCTTACTAGTCAGATCTATTCCTCTGCGGGAAATATGGGGTTTTGAGTCCCTTTCACTGAGGAAGGTGTAGGTCTTGTCTATTCCATAGTTGGTTTTTGGAACAGTACCTGTGCTTATATCAAACTCTGGTTTGATGCATCACCCCACCTCTCCTTCCCCCTTAAGCAGGCATAAGAGTGTTTTCTAAATGTGAGACTCTGTTCTCTTTGCTAACTCAGTTCATGTGTGGCCATGTTTACAGGATCTTCCTAAGTGATATCTTATGATAAGTTTCTTTTCCTGTGTGACTTCTTTCCCTTAGAATCATCGTACCTGAATCCACTCATTTTGCTGCTACTGGTCTTAGGACATTGATTTCGTGGCTGAGGGATATTCCATCGTACGTAAGTTCCACAATGTTTGGAACCATTTTTATATTTCCTGGGATATTTCAGGTGTACCCAGGTTGAGGTTCTTGTAAGCAGTGCAGCCCTCAATTTGGGGGTGGCTCTGTCTTATGGATTTTCAGTTTTCCCAAGGTATATTCCCTAGACTGGAAGTGCCCTTGGCTCTGTAGCTCTGTTGTTTACTTGTTTTAGGGAACACAATGCACTCCTCCAGTGAGGCAGTTGGCAACTTACATCCCGCCCATCAGCATAACAAGGCTCCCTGTTCTCCAGGGCCTGTCTTGCCTTTCTGGTTTTTACACATTTTGTGGATGTCCCTTTTGACCGGTGGGAAGTGATACTTCTTTGTGGTGCAGATTTGCATTGCCCGCTTGCTTGCTTGGCCAAAAAGGGCGTATGCGTTTTCTCCTGAATATATTCAGGAGAAAACGCATACGCCCTTTTTGGCCAAGTGCATCATTGTCGAAGTTGTGCCCCTCTTCCTGTGCTTTACAGGCGATTCTAACGTACCTCTTGAAATCTGTTTCCTGCTATTCTGCCTCGCATTCAAGTCCGCCTCGTTGCCTTCCCTCAACAGATTTTTGGACGATAGTTGGCCTTGATTACTCTGCCAGTTTGTGAATTGCTGTGCCCCTGAGCTCCATTTTTCAACTCGTTTTTTTGTGAGCTGAACGCAAGTCCAAACATTTGGTTCAGGACCTATACTGGTTCCCGGTGGGTGGCTGAGACTTTGGTGAATTCTTCTTCCTGCCGGGAAATTAGAGTGACATGTGCCCATCCAAATGCCTAACAGCTACTCTCTCATTGGTTCTCCCTCTTCCCTTTCCTCCTCTGCCAAATGGGCAACCTGTGTGAACCAGGAGCTTAAAGGGGCTGTCTCTCCAAGTTGGGAGATTGATAGTAAAGCTGTTGGAAAGTCAAACCGGAGCACCAGGAGAGGGACTCTTCGTTGAGTTTTAGAAACCTTTCGTCTTCACAGTGTGTCCATTCTCTAGGTTTCCCGTACATGTTATAGCTGTAGTAATATTCCCTTCAACCTGGAGAGGTGGGACCCATGGAATGGTTGCCATGCATTATTGCTTTAAAGGGTCTGCATTTGCTCACCCAATCTCACCAATCCTCTCAGTCCCAAGTGTCCAGCCTCATGCCACATCCAGCTGTCATCGTAGATAGGGTCATTCCAGGTTGCATCAGAGACCCTGAAGGAATTGTAAAGAATTTCCCTGTTTCTTTGTTCTGTTTTTGAAATTCCTTTTTAGAGTGGGTTTGAGCTGATTCTCGCTGCCATGTTTATGCCAGTCTAGACACACTTGATTCCCTTACGGAGACATATCAATACATAGGTTTTAAGATTCTTACTAGTCAGATCTATTCCTCTGCGGGAAATATGGGGTTTTGAGTCCCTTTCACTGAGGAAGGTGTAGGTCTTGTCTATTCCATAGTTGGTTTTTGGAACAGTACCTGTGCTTATATCAAACTCTGGTTTGATGCATCACCCCACCTCTCCTTCCCCCTTAAGCAGGCATAAGAGTGTTTTCTAAATGTGAGACTCTGTTCTCTTTGCTAACTCAGTTCATGTGTGGCCATGTTTACAGGATCTTCCTAAGTGATATCTTATGATAAGTTTCTTTTCCTGTGTGACTTCTTTCCCTTAGAATCATCGTACCTGAATCCACTCATTTTGCTGCTACTGGTCTTAGGACATTGATTTCGTGGCTGAGGGATATTCCATCGTACGTAAGTTCCACAATGTTTGGAACCATTTTTATATTTCCTGGGATATTTCAGGTGTACCCAGGTTGAGGTTCTTGTAAGCAGTGCAGCCCTCAATTTGGGGGTGGCTCTGTCTTATGGATTTTCAGTTTTCCCAAGGTATATTCCCTAGACTGGAAGTGCCCTTGGCTCTGTAGCTCTGTTGTTTACTTGTTTTAGGGAACACAATGCACTCCTCCAGTGAGGCAGTTGGCAACTTACATCCCGCCCATCAGCATAACAAGGCTCCCTGTTCTCCAGGGCCTGTCTTGCCTTTCTGGTTTTTACACATTTTGTGGATGTCCCTTTTGACCGGTGGGAAGTGATACTTCTTTGAGGTGCAGATTTGCATTGCCCGCTTGCTTGCTTGGCCAAAAAGGGCGTATGCGTTTTCTCCTGAATATATTCAGGAGAAAACGCATACGCCCTTTTTGGCCAAGTGCATCATTGTCGAAGTTGTGCCCCTCTTCCTGTGCTTTACAGGCGATTCTAACGTACCTCTTGAAATCTGTTTCCTGCTATTCTGCCTCGCATTCAAGTCCGCCTCGTTGCCTTCCCTCAACAGATTTTTGGACGATAGTTGGCCTTGATTACTCTGCCAGTTTGTGAATTGCTGTGCCCCTGAGCTCCATTTTTCAACTCGTTTTTTGTGAGCTGAACGCAAGTCCAAACATTTGGTTCAGGACCTATACTGGTTCCCGGTGGGTGGCTGAGACTTTGGTGAATTCTTCTTCCTGCCGGGAAATTAGAGTGACATGTGCCCATCCAAATGCCTAACAGCTACTCTCTCATTGGTTCTCCCTCTTCCCTTTCCTCCTCTGCCAAATGGGCAACCTGTGTGAACCAGGAGCTTAAAGGGGCTGTCTCTCCAAGTTGGGAGATTGATAGTAAAGCTGTTGGAAAGTCAAACCGGAGCACCAGGAGAGGGACTCTTCGTTGAGTTTTAGAAACCTTTCGTCTTCACAGTGTGTCCATTCTCTAGGTTTCCCGTACATGTTATAGCTGTAGTAATATTCCCTTCAACCTGGAGAGGTGGGACCCATGGAATGGTTGCCATGCATTATTGCTTTAAAGGGTCTGCATTTGCTCACCCAATCTCACCAATCCTCTCAGTCCCAAGTGTCCAGCCTCATGCCACATCCAGCTGTCATCGTAGATAGGGTCATTCCAGGTTGCATCAGAGACCCTGAAGGAATTGTAAAGAATTTCCCTGTTTCTTTGTTCTGTTTTTGAAATTCCTTTTTAGAGTGGGTTTGAGCTGATTCTCGCTGCCATGTTTATGCCAGTCTAGACACACTTGATTCCCTTACGGAGACATATCAATACATAGGTTTTAAGATTCTTACTAGTCAGATCTATTCCTCTGCGGGAAATATGGGGTTTTGAGTCCCTTTCACTGAGGAAGGTGTAGGTCTTGTCTATTCCATAGTTGGTTTTTGGAACAGTACCTGTGCTTATATCAAACTCTGGTTTGATGCATCACCCCACCTCTCCTTCCCCCTTAAGCAGGCATAAGAGTGTTTTCTAAATGTGAGACTCTGTTCTCTTTGCTAACTCAGTTCATGTGTGGCCATGTTTACAGGATCTTCCTAAGTGATATCTTATGATAAGTTTCTTTTCCTGTGTGACTTCTTTCCCTTAGAATCATCGTACCTGAATCCACTCATTTTGCTGCTACTGGTCTTAGGACATTGATTTCGTGGCTGAGGGATATTCCATCGTACGTAAGTTCCACAATGTTTGGAACCATTTTTATATTTCCTGGGATATTTCAGGTGTACCCAGGTTGAGGTTCTTGTAAGCAGTGCAGCCCTCAATTTGGGGGTGGCTCTGTCTTATGGATTTTCAGTTTTCCCAAGGTATATTCCCTAGACTGGAAGTGCCCTTGGCTCTGTAGCTCTGTTGTTTACTTGTTTTAGGGAACACAATGCACTCCTCCAGTGAGGCAGTTGGCAACTTACATCCCGCCCATCAGCATAACAAGGCTCCCTGTTCTCCAGGGCCTGTCTTGCCTTTCTGGTTTTTACACATTTTGTGGATGTCCCTTTTGACCGGTGGGAAGTGATACTTCTTTGAGGTGCAGATTTGCATTGCCCGCTTGCTTGCTTGGCCAAAAAGGGCGTATGCGTTTTCTCCTGAATATATTCAGGAGAAAACGCATACGCCCTTTTTGGCCAAGTGCATCATTGTCGAAGTTGTGCCCCTCTTCCTGTGCTTTACAGGCGATTCTAACGTACCTCTTGAAATCTGTTTCCTGCTATTCTGCCTCGCATTCAAGTCCGCCTCGTTGCCTTCCCTCAACAGATTTTTGGACGATAGTTGGCCTTGATTACTCTGCCAGTTTGTGAATTGCTGTGCCCCTGAGCTCCATTTTTCAACTCGTTTTTTGTGAGCTGAACGCAAGTCCAAACATTTGGTTCAGGACCTATACTGGTTCCCGGTGGGTGGCTGAGACTTTGGTGAATTCTTCTTCCTGCCGGGAAATTAGAGTGACATGTGCCCATCCAAATGCCTAACAGCTACTCTCTCATTGGTTCTCCCTCTTCCCTTTCCTCCTCTGCCAAATGGGCAACCTGTGTGAACCAGGAGCTTAAAGGGGCTGTCTCTCCAAGTTGGGAGATTGATAGTAAAGCTGTTGGAAAGTCAAACCGGAGCACCAGGAGAGGGACTCTTCGTTGAGTTTTAGAAACCTTTCGTCTTCACAGTGTGTCCATTCTCTAGGTTTCCCGTACATGTTATAGCTGTAGTAATATTCCCTTCAACCTGGAGAGGTGGGACCCATGGAATGGTTGCCATGCATTATTGCTTTAAAGGGTCTGCATTTGCTCACCCAATCTCACCAATCCTCTCAGTCCCAAGTGTCCAGCCTCATGCCACATCCAGCTGTCATCGTAGATAGGGTCATTCCAGGTTGCATCAGAGACCCTGAAGGAATTGTAAAGAATTTCCCTGTTTCTTTGTTCTGTTTTTGAAATTCCTTTTTAGAGTGGGTTTGAGCTGATTCTCGCTGCCATGTTTATGCCAGTCTAGACACACTTGATTCCCTTACGGAGACATATCAATACATAGGTTTTAAGATTCTTACTAGTCAGATCTATTCCTCTGCGGGAAATATGGGGTTTTGAGTCCCTTTCACTGAGGAAGGTGTAGGTCTTGTCTATTCCATAGTTGGTTTTTGGAACAGTACCTGTGCTTATATCAAACTCTGGTTTGATGCATCACCCCACCTCTCCTTCCCCCTTAAGCAGGCATAAGAGTGTTTTCTAAATGTGAGACTCTGTTCTCTTTGCTAACTCAGTTCCTGTGTGGCCATGTTTACAGGATCTTCCTAAGTGATATCTTATGATAAGTTTCTTTTCCTGTGTGACTTCTTTCCCTTAGAATCATCGTACCTGAATCCACTCATTTTGCTGCTACTGGTCTTAGGACATTGATTTCGTGGCTGAGGGATATTCCATCGTACGTAAGTTCCACAATGTTTGGAACCATTTTTATATTTCCTGGGATATTTCAGGTGTACCCAGGTTGAGGTTCTTGTAAGCAGTGCAGCCCTCAATTTGGGGGTGGCTCTGTCTTATGGATTTTCAGTTTTCCCAAGGTATATTCCCTAGACTGGAAGTGCCCTTGGCTCTGTAGCTCTGTTGTTTACTTGTTTTAGGGAACACAATGCACTCCTCCAGTGAGGCAGTTGGCAACTTACATCCCGCCCATCAGCATAACAAGGCTCCCTGTTCTCCAGGGCCTGTCTTGCCTTTCTGGTTTTTACACATTTTGTGGATGTCCCTTTTGACCGGTGGGAAGTGATACTTCTTTGAGGTGCAGATTTGCATTGCCCGCTTGCTTGCTTGGCCAAAAAGGGCGTATGCGTTTTCTCCTGAATATATTCAGGAGAAAACGCATACGCCCTTTTTGGCCAAGTGCATCATTGTCGAAGTTGTGCCCCTCTTCCTGTGCTTTACAGGCGATTCTAACGTACCTCTTGAAATCTGTTTCCTGCTATTCTGCCTCGCATTCAAGTCCGCCTCGTTGCCTTCCCTCAACAGATTTTTGGACGATAGTTGGCCTTGATTACTCTGCCAGTTTGTGAATTGCTGTGCCCCTGAGCTCCATTTTTCAACTCGTTTTTTGTGAGCTGAACGCAAGTCCAAACATTTGGTTCAGGACCTATACTGGTTCCCGGTGGGTGGCTGAGACTTTGGTGAATTCTTCTTCCTGCCGGGAACTTAGAGTGACATGTGCCCATCCAAATGCCTAACAGCTACTCTCTCATTGGTTCTCCCTCTTCCCTTTCCTCCTCTGCCAAATGGGCAACCTGTGTGAACCAGGAGCTTAAAGGGGCTGTCTCTCCAAGTTGGGAGATTGATAGTAAAGCTGTTGGAAAGTCAAACCGGAGCACCAGGAGAGGGACTCTTCGTTGAGTTTTAGAAACCTTTCGTATTCACAGTGTGTCCATTCTCTAGGTTTCCCGTACATGTTATAGCTGTAGTAATATTCCCTTCAACCTGGAGAGGTGGGACCCATGGAATGGTTGCCATGCATTATTGCTTTAAAGGGTCTGCATTTGCTCACCCAATCTCACCAATCCTCTCAGTCCCAAGTGTCCAGCCTCATGCCACATCCAGCTGTCATCGTAGATAGGGTCATTCCAGGTTGCATCAGAGACCCTGAAGGAATTGTAAAGAATTTCCCTGTTTCTTTGTTCTGTTTTTGAAATTCCTTTTTAGAGTGGGTTTGAGCTGATTCTCGCTGCCATGTTTATGCCAGTCTAGACACACTTGATTCCCTTACGGAGACATATCAATACATAGGTTTTAAGATTCTTACTAGTCAGATCTATTCCTCTGCGGGAAATATGGGGTTTTGAGTCCCTTTCACTGAGGAAGGTGTAGGTCTTGTCTATTCCATAGTTGGTTTTTGGAACAGTACCTGTGCTTATATCAAACTCTGGTTTGATGCATCACCCCACCTCTCCTTCCCCCTTAAGCAGGCATAAGAGTGTTTTCTAAATGTGAGACTCTGTTCTCTTTGCTAACTCAGTTCCTGTGTGGCCATGTTTACAGGATCTTCCTAAGTGATATCTTATGATAAGTTTCTTTTCCTGTGTGACTTCTTTCCCTTAGAATCATCGTACCTGAATCCACTCATTTTGCTGCTACTGGTCTTAGGACATTGATTTCGTGGCTGAGGGATATTCCATCGTACGTAAGTTCCACAATGTTTGGAACCATTTTTATATTTCCTGGGATATTTCAGGTGTACCCAGGTTGAGGTTCTTGTAAGCAGTGCAGCCCTCAATTTGGGGGTGGCTCTGTCTTATGCATTTTCAGTTTTCCCAAGGTATATTCCCTAGACTGGAAGTGCCCTTGGCTCTGTAGCTCTGTTGTTTACTTGTTTTAGGGAACACAATGCACTCCTCCAGTGAGGCAGTTGGCAACTTACATCCCGCCCATCAGCATAACAAGGCTCCCTGTTCTCCAGGGCCTGTCTTGCCTTTCTGGTTTTTACACATTTTGTGGATGTCCCTTTTGACCGGTGGGAAGTGATACTTCTTTGTGGTGCAGATTTGCATTGCCCGCTTGCTTGCTTGGCCAAAAAGGGCGTATGCGTTTTCTCCTGAATATATTCAGGAGAAAACGCATACGCCCTTTTTGGCCAAGTGCATCATTGTCGAAGTTGTGCCCCTCTTCCTGTGCTTTACAGGCGATTCTAACGTACCTCTTGAAATCTGTTTCCTGCTATTCTGCCTCGCATTCAAGTCCGCCTCGTTGCCTTCCCTCAACAGATTTTTGGACGATAGTTGGCCTTGATTACTCTGCCAGTTTGTGAATTGCTGTGCCCCTGAGCTCCATTTTTCAACTCGTTTTTTGTGAGCTGAACGCAAGTCCAAACATTTGGTTCAGGACCTATACTGGTTCCCGGTGGGTGGCTGAGACTTTGGTGAATTCTTCTTCCTGCCGGGAACTTAGAGTGACATGTGCCCATCCAAATGCCTAACAGCTACTCTCTCATTGGTTCTCCCTCTTCCCTTTCCTCCTCTGCCAAATGGGCAACCTGTGTGAACCAGGAGCTTAAAGGGGCTGTCTCTCCAAGTTGGGAGATTGATAGTAAAGCTGTTGGAAAGTCAAACCGGAGCACCAGGAGAGGGACTCTTCGTTGAGTTTTAGAAACCTTTCGTATTCACAGTGTGTCCATTCTCTAGGTTTCCCGTACATGTTATAGCTGTAGTAATATTCCCTTCAACCTGGAGAGGTGGGACCCATGGAATGGTTGCCATGCATTATTGCTTTAAAGGGTCTGCATTTGCTCACCCAATCTCACCAATCCTCTCAGTCCCAAGTGTCCAGCCTCATGCCACATCCAGCTGTCATCGTAGATAGGGTCATTCCAGGTTGCATCAGAGACCCTGAAGGAATTGTAAAGAATTTCCCTGTTTCTTTGTTCTGTTTTTGAAATTCCTTTTTAGAGTGGGTTTGAGCTGATTCTCGCTGCCATGTTTATGCCAGTCTAGACACACTTGATTCCCTTACGGAGACATATCAATACATAGGTTTTAAGATTCTTACTAGTCAGATCTATTCCTCTGCGGGAAATATGGGGTTTTGAGTCCCTTTCACTGAGGAAGGTGTAGGTCTTGTCTATTCCATAGTTGGTTTTTGGAACAGTACCTGTGCTTATATCAAACTCTGTTTTGATGCATCACCCCACCTCTCCTTCCCCCTTAAGCAGGCATAAGAGTGTTTTCTAAATGTGAGACTCTGTTCTCTTTGCTAACTCAGTTCCTGTGTGGCCATGTTTACAGGATCTTCCTAAGTGATATCTTATGATAAGTTTCTTTTCCTGTGTGACTTCTTTCCCTTAGAATCATCGTACCTGAATCCACTCATTTTGCTGCTACTGGTCTTAGGACATTGATTTCGTGGCTGAGGGATATTCCATCGTACGTAAGTTCCACAATGTTCGGAACCATTTTTATATTTCCTGGGATATTTCAGGTGTACCCAGGTTGAGGTTCTTGTAAGCAGTGCAGCCCTCAATTTGGGGGTGGCTCTGTCTTATGGATTTTCAGTTTTCCCAAGGTATATTCCCTAGACTGGAAGTGCCCTTGGCTCTGTAGCTCTGTTGTTTACTTGTTTTAGGGAACACAATGCACTCCTCCAGTGAGGCAGTTGGCAACTTACATCCCGCCCATCAGCATAACAAGGCTCCCTGTTCTCCAGGGCCTGTCTTGCCTTTCTGGTTTTTACACATTTTGTGGATGTCCCTTTTGACCGGTGGGAAGTGATACTTCTTTGTGGTGCAGATTTGCATTGCCCGCTTGCTTGCTTGGCCAAAAAGGGCGTATGCGTTTTCTCCTGAATATATTCAGGAGAAAACGCATACGCCCTTTTTGGCCAAGTGCATCATTGTCGAAGTTGTGCCCCTCTTCCTGTGCTTTACAGGCGATTCTAACGTACCTCTTGAAATCTGTTTCCTGCTATTCTGCCTCGCATTCAAGTCCGCCTCGTTGCCTTCCCTCAACAGATTTTTGGACGATAGTTGGCCTTGATTACTCTGCCAGTTTGTGAATTGCTGTGCCCCTGAGCTCCATTTTTCAACTCGTTTTTTGTGAGCTGAACGCAAGTCCAAACATTTGGTTCAGGACCTATACTGGTTCCCGGTGGGTGGCTGAGACTTTGGTGAATTCTTCTTCCTGCCGGGAAATTAGAGTGACATGTGCCCATCCAAATGCCTAACAGCTACTCTCTCATTGGTTCTCCCTCTTCCCTTTCCTCCTCTGCCAAATGGGCAACCTGTGTGAACCAGGAGCTTAAAGGGGCTGTCTCTCCAAGTTGGGAGATTGATAGTAAAGCTGTTGGAAAGTCAAACCGGAGCACCAGGAGAGGGACTCTTCGTTGAGTTTTAGAAACCTTTCGTATTCACAGTGTGTCCATTCTCTAGGTTTCCCGTACATGTTATAGCTGTAGTAATATTCCCTTCAACCTGGAGAGGTGGGACCCATGGAATGGTTGCCATGCATTATTGCTTTAAAGGGTCTGCATTTGCTCACCCAATCTCACCAATCCTCTCAGTCCCAAGTGTCCAGCCTCATGCCACATCCAGCTGTCATCGTAGATAGGGTCATTCCAGGTTGCATCAGAGACCCTGAAGGAATTGTAAAGAATTTCCCTGTTTCTTTGTTCTGTTTTTGAAATTCCTTTTTAGAGTGGGTTTGAGCTGATTCTCGCTGCCATGTTTATGCCAGTCTAGACACACTTGATTCCCTTACGGAGACATATCAATACATAGGTTTTAAGATTCTTACTAGTCAGATCTATTCCTCTGCGGGAAATATGGGGTTTTGAGTCCCTTTCACTGAGGAAGGTGTAGGTCTTGTCTATTCCATAGTTGGTTTTTGGAACAGTACCTGTGCTTATATCAAACTCTGGTTTGATGCATCACCCCACCTCTCCTTCCCCCTTAAGCAGGCATAAGAGTGTTTTCTAAATGTGAGACTCTGTTCTCTTTGCTAACTCAGTTCCTGTGTGGCCATGTTTACAGGATCTTCCTAAGTGATATCTTATGATAAGTTTCTTTTCCTGTGTGACTTCTTTCCCTTAGAATCATCGTACCTGAATCCACTCATTTTGCTGCTACTGGTCTTAGGACATTGATTTCGTGGCTGAGGGATATTCCATCGTACGTAAGTTCCACAATGTTCGGAACCATTTTTATATTTCCTGGGATATTTCAGGTGTACCCAGGTTGAGGTTCTTGTAAGCAGTGCAGCCCTCAATTTGGGGGTGGCTCTGTCTTATGGATTTTCAGTTTTCCCAAGGTATATTCCCTAGACTGGAAGTGCCCTTGGCTCTGTAGCTCTGTTGTTTACTTGTTTTAGGGAACACAATGCACTCCTCCAGTGAGGCAGTTGGCAACTTACATCCCGCCCATCAGCATAACAAGGCTCCCTGTTCTCCAGGGCCTGTCTTGCCTTTCTGGTTTTTACACATTTTGTGGATGTCCCTTTTGACCGGTGGGAAGTGATACTTCTTTGTGGTGCAGATTTGCATTGCCCGCTTGCTTGCTTGGCCAAAAAGGGCGTATGCGTTTTCTCCTGAATATATTCAGGAGAAAACGCATACGCCCTTTTTGGCCAAGTGCATCATTGTCGAAGTTGTGCCCCTCTTCCTGTGCTTTACAGGCGATTCTAACGTACCTCTTGAAATCTGTTTCCTGCTATTCTGCCTCGCATTCAAGTCCGCCTCGTTGCCTTCCCTCAACAGATTTTTGGACGATAGTTGGCCTTGATTACTCTGCCAGTTTGTGAATTGCTGTGCCCCTGAGCTCCATTTTTCAACTCGTTTTTTGTGAGCTGAACGCAAGTCCAAACATTTGGTTCAGGACCTATACTGGTTCCCGGTGGGTGGCTGAGACTTTGGTGAATTCTTCTTCCTGCCGGGAACTTAGAGTGACATGTGCCCATCCAAATGCCTAACAGCTACTCTCTCATTGGTTCTCCCTCTTCCCTTTCCTCCTCTGCCAAATGGGCAACCTGTGTGAACCAGGAGCTTAAAGGGGCTGTCTCTCCAAGTTGGGAGATTGATAGTAAAGCTGTTGGAAAGTCAAACCGGAGCACCAGGAGAGGGACTCTTTGTTGAGTTTTAGAAACCTTTCGTATTCACAGTGTGTCCATTCTCTAGGTTTCCCGTACATGTTATAGCTGTCGTAATATTCCCTTCAACCTGGAGAGGTGGGACCCATGGAATGGTTGCCATGCATTATTGCTTTAAAGGGTCTGCATTTGCTCACCCAATCTCACCAATCCTCTCAGTCCCAAGTGTCCAGCCTCATGCCACATCCAGCTGTCATCGTAGATAGGGTCATTCCAGGTTGCATCAGAGACCCTGAAGGAATTGTAAAGAATTTCCCTGTTTCTTTGTTCTGTTTTTGAAATTCCTTTTTAGAGTGGGTTTGAGCTGATTCTCGCTGCCATGTTTATGCCAGTCTAGACACACTTGATTCTCTTACGGAGACATATCAATACATAGGTTTTAAGATTCTTACTAGTCAGATCTATTCCTCTGCGGGAAATATGGGGTTTTGAGTCCCTTTCACTGAGGAAGGTGTAGGTCTTGTCTATTCCATAGTTGGTTTTTGGAACAGTACCTGTGCTTATATCAAACTCTGGTTTGATGCATCACCCCACCTCTCCTTCCCCCTTAAGCAGGCATAAGAGTGTTTTCTAAATGTGAGACTCTGTTCTCTTTGCTAACTCAGTTCCTGTGTGGCCATGTTTACAGGATCTTCCTAAGTGATATCTTATGATAAGTTTCTTTTCCTGTGTGACTTCTTTCCCTTAGAATCATCGTACCTGAATCCACTCATTTTGCTGCTACTGGTCTTAGGACATTGATTTCGTGGCTGAGGGATATTCCATCGTACGTAAGTTCCACAATGTTTGGAACCATTTTTATATTTCCTGGGATATTTCAGGTGTACCCAGGTTGAGGTTCTTGTAAGCAGTGCAGCCCTCAATTTGGGGGTGGCTCTGTCTTATGGATTTTCAGTTTTCCCAAGGTATATTCCCTAGACTGGAAGTGCCCTTGGCTCTGTAGCTCTGTTGTTTACTTGTTTTAGGGAACACAATGCACTCCTCCAGTGAGGCAGTTGGCAACTTACATCCCGCCCATCAGCATAACAAGGCTCCCTGTTCTCCAGGGCCTGTCTTGCCTTTCTGGTTTTTACACATTTTGTGGATGTCCCTTTTGACCGGTGGGAAGTGATACTTCTTTGTGGTGCAGATTTGCATTGCCCGCTTGCTTGCTTGGCCAAAAAGGGCGTATGCGTTTTCTCCTGAATATATTCAGGAGAAAACGCATACGCCCTTTTTGGCCAAGTGCATCATTGTCGAAGTTGTGCCCCTCTTCCTGTGCTTTACAGGCGATTCTAACGTACCTCTTGAAATCTGTTTCCTGCTATTCTGCCTCGCATTCAAGTCCGCCTCGTTGCCTTCCCTCAACAGATTTTTGGACGATAGTTGGCCTTGATTACTCTGCCAGTTTGTGAATTGCTGTGCCCCTGAGCTCCATTTTTCAACTCGTTTTTTGTGAGCTGAACGCAAGTCCAAACATTTGGTTCAGGACCTATACTGGTTCCCGGTGGGTGGCTGAGACTTTGGTGAATTCTTCTTCCTGCCGGGAAATTAGAGTGACATGTGCCCATCCAAATGCCTAACAGCTACTCTCTCATTGGTTCTCCCTCTTCCCTTTCCTCCTCTGCCAAATGGGCAACCTGTGTGAACCAGGAGCTTAAAGGGGCTGTCTCTCCAAGTTGGGAGATTGATAGTAAAGCTGTTGGAAAGTCAAACCGGAGCACCAGGAGAGGGACTCTTCGTTGAGTTTTAGAAACCTTTCGTATTCACAGTGTGTCCATTCTCTAGGTTTCCCGTACATGTTATAGCTGTAGTAATATTCCCTTCAACCTGGAGAGGTGGGACCCATGGAATGGTTGCCATGCATTATTGCTTTAAAGGGTCTGCATTTGCTCACCCAATCTCACCAATCCTCTCAGTCCCAAGTGTCCAGCCTCATGCCACATCCAGCTGTCATCGTAGATAGGGTCATTCCAGGTTGCATCAGAGACCCTGAAGGAATTGTAAAGAATTTCCCTGTTTCTTTGTTCTGTTTTTGAAATTCCTTTTTAGAGTGGGTTTGAGCTGATTCTCGCTGCCATGTTTATGCCAGTCTAGACACACTTGATTCCCTTACGGAGACATATCAATACATAGGTTTTAAGATTCTTACTAGTCAGATCTATTCCTCTGCGGGAAATATGGGGTTTTGAGTCCCTTTCACTGAGGAAGGTGTAGGTCTTGTCTATTCCATAGTTGGTTTTTGGAACAGTACCTGTGCTTATATCAAACTCTGGTTTGATGCATCACCCCACCTCTCCTTCCCCCTTAAGCAGGCATAAGAGTGTTTTCTAAATGTGAGACTCTGTTCTCTTTGCTAACTCAGTTCATGTGTGGCCATGTTTACAGGATCTTCCTAAGTGATATCTTATGATAAGTTTCTTTTCCTGTGTGACTTCTTTCCCTTAGAATCATCGTACCTGAATCCACTCATTTTGCTGCTACTGGTCTTAGGACATTGATTTCGTGGCTGAGGGATATTCCATCGTACGTAAGTTCCACAATGTTTGGAACCATTTTTATATTTCCTGGGATATTTCAGGTGTACCCAGGTTGAGGTTCTTGTAAGCAGTGCAGCCCTCAATTTGGGGGTGGCTCTGTCTTATGGATTTTCAGTTTTCCCAAGGTATATTCCCTAGACTGGAAGTGCCCTTGGCTCTGTAGCTCTGTTGTTTACTTGTTTTAGGGAACACAATGCACTCCTCCAGTGAGGCAGTTGGCAACTTACATCCCGCCCATCAGCATAACAAGGCTCCCTGTTCTCCAGGGCCTGTCTTGCCTTTCTGGTTTTTACACATTTTGTGGATGTCCCTTTTGACCGGTGGGAAGTGATACTTCTTTGTGGTGCAGATTTGCATTGCCCGCTTGCTTGCTTGGCCAAAAAGGGCGTATGCGTTTTCTCCTGAATATATTCAGGAGAAAACGCATACGCCCTTTTTGGCCAAGTGCATCATTGTCGAAGTTGTGCCCCTCTTCCTGTGCTTTACAGGCGATTCTAACGTACCTCTTGAAATCTGTTTCCTGCTATTCTGCCTCGCATTCAAGTCCGCCTCGTTGCCTTCCCTCAACAGATTTTTGGACGATAGTTGGCCTTGATTACTCTGCCAGTTTGTGAATTGCTGTGCCCCTGAGCTCCATTTTTCAACTCGTTTTTTGTGAGCTGAACGCAAGTCCAAACATTTGGTTCAGGACCTATACTGGTTCCCGGTGGGTGGCTGAGACTTTGGTGAATTCTTCTTCCTGCCGGGAACTTAGAGTGACATGTGCCCATCCAAATGCCTAACAGCTACTCTCTCATTGGTTCTCCCTCTTCCCTTTCCTCCTCTGCCAAATGGGCAACCTGTGTGAACCAGGAGCTTAAAGGGGCTGTCTCTCCAAGTTGGGAGATTGATAGTAAAGCTGTTGGAAAGTCAAACCGGAGCACCAGGAGAGGGACTCTTCGTTGAGTTTTAGAAACCTTTCGTATTCACAGTGTGTCCATTCTCTAGGTTTCCCGTACATGTTATAGCTGTAGTAATATTCCCTTCAACCTGGAGAGGTGGGACCCATGGAATGGTTGCCATGCATTATTGCTTTAAAGGGTCTGCATTTGCTCACCCAATCTCACCAATCCTCTCAGTCCCAAGTGTCCAGCCTCATGCCACATCCAGCTGTCATCGTAGATAGGGTCATTCCAGGTTGCATCAGAGACCCTGAAGGAATTGTAAAGAATTTCCCTGTTTCTTTGTTCTGTTTTTGAAATTCCTTTTTAGAGTGGGTTTGAGCTGATTCTCGCTGCCATGTTTATGCCAGTCTAGACACACTTGATTCCCTTACGGAGACATATCAATACATAGGTTTTAAGATTCTTACTAGTCAGATCTATTCCTCTGCGGGAAATATGGGGTTTTGAGTCCCTTTCACTGAGGAAGGTGTAGGTCTTGTCTATTCCATAGTTGGTTTTTGGAACAGTACCTGTGCTTATATCAAACTCTGGTTTGATGCATCACCCCACCTCTCCTTCCCCCTTAAGCAGGCATAAGAGTGTTTTCTAAATGTGAGACTCTGTTCTCTTTGCTAACTCAGTTCATGTGTGGCCATGTTTACAGGATCTTCCTAAGTGATATCTTATGATAAGTTTCTTTTCCTGTGTGACTTCTTTCCCTTAGAATCATTGTACCTGAATCCACTCATTTTGCTGCTACTGGTCTTAGGACATTGATTTCGTGGCTGAGGGATATTCCATCGTACGTAAGTTCCACAATGTTTGGAACCATTTTTATATTTCCTGGGATATTTCAGGTGTACCCAGGTTGAGGTTCTTGTAAGCAGTGCAGCCCTCAATTTGGGGGTGGCTCTGTCTTATGCATTTTCAGTTTTCCCAAGGTATATTCCCTAGACTGGAAGTGCCCTTGGCTCTGTAGCTCTGTTGTTTACTTGTTTTAGGGAACACAATGCACTCCTCCAGTGAGGCAGTTGGCAACTTACATCCCGCCCATCAGCATAACAAGGCTCCCTGTTCTCCAGGGCCTGTCTTGCCTTTCTGGTTTTTACACATTTTGTGGATGTCCCTTTTGACCGGTGGGAAGTGATACTTCTTTGTGGTGCAGATTTGCATTGCCCGCTTGCTTGCTTGGCCAAAAAGGGCGTATGCGTTCTCTCCTGAATATATTCAGGAGAAAACGCATACGCCCTTTTTGGCCAAGTGCATCATTGTCGAAGTTGTGCCCCTCTTCCTGTGCTTTACAGGCGATTCTAACGTACCTCTTGAAATTTGTTTCCTGCTATTCTGCCTCGCATTCAAGTCCGCCTCGTTGCCTTCCCTCAACAGATTTTTGGACGATAGTTGGCCTTGATTACTCTGCCAGTTTGTGAATTGCTGTGCCCCTGAGCTCCATTTTTCAACTCGTTTTTTGTGAGCTGAACGCAAGTCCAAACATTTGGTTCAGGACCTATACTGGTTCCCGGTGGGTGGCTGAGACTTTGGTGAATTCTTCTTCCTGCCGGGAACTTAGAGTGACATGTGCCCATCCAAATGCCTAACAGCTACTCTCTCATTGGTTCTCCCTCTTCCCTTTCCTCCTCTGCCAAATGGGCAACCTGTGTGAACCAGGAGCTTAAAGGGGCTGTCTCTCCAAGTTGGGAGATTGATAGTAAAGCTGTTGGAAAGTCAAACCGGAGCACCAGGAGAGGGACTCTTCGTTGAGTTTTAGAAACCTTTCGTATTCACAGTGTGTCCATTCTCTAGGTTTCCCGTACATGTTATAGCTGTAGTAATATTCCCTTCAACCTGGAGAGGTGGGACCCATGGAATGGTTGCCATGCATTATTGCTTTAAAGGGTCTGCATTTGCTCACCCAATCTCACCAATCCTCTCAGTCCCAAGTGTCCAGCCTCATGCCACATCCAGCTGTCATCGTAGATAGGGTCATTCCAGGTTGCATCAGAGACCCTGAAGGAATTGTAAAGAATTTCCCTGTTTCTTTGTTCTGTTTTTGAAATTCCTTTTTAGAGTGGGTTTGAGCTGATTCTCGCTGCCATGTTTATGCCAGTCTAGACACACTTGATTCCCTTACGGAGACATATCAATACATAGGTTTTAAGATTCTTACTAGTCAGATCTATTCCTCTGCGGGAAATATGGGGTTTTGAGTCCCTTTCACTGAGGAAGGTGTAGGTCTTGTCTATTCCATAGTTGGTTTTTGGAACAGTACCTGTGCTTATATCAAACTCTGGTTTGATGCATCACCCCACCTCTCCTTCCCCCTTAAGCAGGCATAAGAGTGTTTTCTAAATGTGAGACTCTGTTCTCTTTGCTAACTCAGTTCATGTGTGGCCATGTTTACAGGATCTTCCTAAGTGATATCTTATGATAAGTTTCTTTTCCTGTGTGACTTCTTTCCCTTAGAATCATCGTACCTGAATCCACTCATTTTGCTGCTACTGGTCTTAGGACATTGATTTCGTGGCTGAGGGATATTCCATCGTACGTAAGTTCCACAGTGTTTGGAACCATTTTTATATTTCCTGGGATATTTCAGGTGTACCCAGGTTGAGGTTCTTGTAAGCAGTGCAGCCCTCAATTTGGGGGTAGCTCTGTCTTATGGATTTTCAGTTTTCCCAAGGTATATTCCCTAGACTGGAAGTGCCCTTGGCTCTGTAGCTCTGTTGTTTACTTGTTTTAGGGAACACAATGCACTCCTCCAGTGAGGCAGTTGGCAACTTACATCCCGCCCATCAGCATAACAAGGCTCCCTGTTCTCCAGGGCCTGTCTTGCCTTTCTGGTTTTTACACATTTTGTGGATGTCCCTTTTGACCGGTGGGAAGTGATACTTCTTTGAGGTGCAGATTTGCATTGCCCGCTTGCTTGCTTGGCCAAAAAGGGCGTATGCGTTTTCTCCTGAATATATTCAGGAGAAAACGCATACGCCCTTTTTGGCCAAGTGCATCATTGTCGAAGTTGTGCCCCTCTTCCTGTGCTTTACAGGCGATTCTAACGTACCTCTTGAAATCTGTTTCCTGCTATTCTGCCTCGCATTCAAGTCCGCCTCGTTGCCTTCCCTCAACAGATTTTTGGACGATAGTTGGCCTTGATTACTCTGCCAGTTTGTGAATTGCTGTGCCCCTGAGCTCCATTTTTCAACTCGTTTTTTGTGAGCTGAACGCAAGTCCAAACATTTGGTTCAGGACCTATACTGGTTCCCGGTGGGTGGCTGAGACTTTGGTGAATTCTTCTTCCTGCCGGGAACTTAGAGTGACATGTGCCCATCCAAATGCCTAACAGCTACTCTCTCATTGGTTCTCCCTCTTCCCTTTCCTCCTCTGCCAAATGGGCAACCTGTGTGAACCAGGAGCTTAAAGGGGCTGTCTCTCCAAGTTGGGAGATTGATAGTAAAGCTGTTGGAAAGTCAAACCGGAGCACCAGGAGAGGGACTCTTCGTTGAGTTTTAGAAACCTTTCGTATTCACAGTGTGTCCATTCTCTAGGTTTCCCGTACATGTTATAGCTGTAGTAATATTCCCTTCAACCTGGAGAGGTGGGACCCATGGAATGGTTGCCATGCATTATTGCTTTAAAGGGTCTGCATTTGCTCACCCAATCTCACCAATCCTCTCAGTCCCAAGTGTCCAGCCTCATGCCACATCCAGCTGTCATCGTAGATAGGGTCATTCCAGGTTGCATCAGAGACCCTGAAGGAATTGTAAAGAATTTCCCTGTTTCTTTGTTCTGTTTTTGAAATTCCTTTTTAGAGTGGGTTTGAGCTGATTCTCGCTGCCATGTTTATGCCAGTCTAGACACACTTGATTCCCTTACGGAGACATATCAATACATAGGTTTTAAGATTCTTACTAGTCAGATCTATTCCTCTGCGGGAAATATGGGGTTTTGAGTCCCTTTCACTGAGGAAGGTGTAGGTCTTGTCTATTCCATAGTTGGTTTTTGGAACAGTACCTGTGCTTATATCAAACTCTGGTTTGATGCATCACCCCACCTCTCCTTCCCCCTTAAGCAGGCATAAGAGTGTTTTCTAAATGTGAGACTCTGTTCTCTTTGCTAACTCAGTTCATGTGTGGCCATGTTTACAGGATCTTCCTAAGTGATATCTTATGATAAGTTTCTTTTCCTGTGTGACTTCTTTCCCTTAGAATCATCGTACCTGAATCCACTCATTTTGCTGCTACTGGTCTTAGGACATTGATTTCGTGGCTGAGGGATATTCCATCGTACGTAAGTTCCACAGTGTTTGGAACCATTTTTATATTTCCTGGGATATTTCAGGTGTACCCAGGTTGAGGTTCTTGTAAGCAGTGCAGCCCTCAATTTGGGGGTGGCTCTGTCTTATGGATTTTCAGTTTTCCCAAGGTATATTCCCTAGACTGGAAGTGCCCTTGGCTCTGTAGCTCTGTTGTTTACTTGTTTTAGGGAACACAATGCACTCCTCCAGTGAGGCAGTTGGCAACTTACATCCCGCCCATCAGCATAACAAGGCTCCCTGTTCTCCAGGGCCTGTCTTGCCTTTCTGGTTTTTACACATTTTGTGGATGTCCCTTTTGACCGGTGGGAAGTGATACTTCTTTGAGGTGCAGATTTGCATTGCCCGCTTGCTTGCTTGGCCAAAAAGGGCGTATGCGTTTTCTCCTGAATATATTCAGGAGAAAACGCATACGCCCTTTTTGGCCAAGTGCATCATTGTCGAAGTTGTGCCCCTCTTCCTGTGCTTTACAGGCGATTCTAACGTACCTCTTGAAATCTGTTTCCTGCTATTCTGCCTCGCATTCAAGTCCGCCTCGTTGCCTTCCCTCAACAGATTTTTGGACGATAGTTGGCCTTGATTACTCTGCCAGTTTGTGAATTGCTGTGCCCCTGAGCTCCATTTTTCAACTCGTTTTTTGTGAGCTGAACGCAAGTCCAAACATTTGGTTCAGGACCTATACTGGTTCCCGGTGGGTGGCTGAGACTTTGGTGAATTCTTCTTCCTGCCGGGAAATTAGAGTGACATGTGCCCATCCAAATGCCTAACAGCTACTCTCTCATTGGTTCTCCCTCTTCCCTTTCCTCCTCTGCCAAATGGGCAACCTGTGTGAACCAGGAGCTTAAAGGGGCTGTCTCTCCAAGTTGGGAGATTGATAGTAAAGCTGTTGGAAAGTCAAACCGGAGCACCAGGAGAGGGACTCTTCGTTGAGTTTTAGAAACCTTTCGTATTCACAGTGTGTCCATTCTCTAGGTTTCCCGTACATGTTATAGCTGTAGTAATATTCCCTTCAACCTGGAGAGGTGGGACCCATGGAATGGTTGCCATGCATTATTGCTTTAAAGGGTCTGCATTTGCTCACCCAATCTCACCAATCCTCTCAGTCCCAAGTGTCCAGCCTCATGCCACATCCAGCTGTCATCGTAGATAGGGTCATTCCAGGTTGCATCAGAGACCCTGAAGGAATTGTAAAGAATTTCCCTGTTTCTTTGTTCTGTTTTTGAAATTCCTTTTTAGAGTGGGTTTGAGCTGATTCTCGCTGCCATGTTTATGCCAGTCTAGACACACTTGATTCCCTTACGGAGACATATCAATACATAGGTTTTAAGATTCTTACTAGTCAGATCTATTCCTCTGCGGGAAATATGGGGTTTTGAGTCCCTTTCACTGAGGAAGGTGTAGGTCTTGTCTATTCCATAGTTGGTTTTTGGAACAGTACCTGTGCTTATATCAAACTCTGGTTTGATGCATCACCCCACCTCTCCTTCCCCCTTAAGCAGGCATAAGAGTGTTTTCTAAATGTGAGACTCTGTTCTCTTTGCTAACTCAGTTCCTGTGTGGCCATGTTTACAGGATCTTCCTAAGTGATATCTTATGATAAGTTTCTTTTCCTGTGTGACTTCTTTCCCTTAGAATCATCGTACCTGAATCCACTCATTTTGCTGCTACTGGTCTTAGGACATTGATTTCGTGGCTGAGGGATATTCCATCGTACGTAAGTTCCACAATGTTTGGAACCATTTTTATATTTCCTGGGATATTTCAGGTGTACCCAGGTTGAGGTTCTTGTAAGCAGTGCAGCCCTCAATTTGGGGGTGGCTCTGTCTTATGGATTTTCAGTTTTCCCAAGGTATATTCCCTAGACTGGAAGTGCCCTTGGCTCTGTAGCTCTGTTGTTTACTTGTTTTAGGGAACACAATGCACTCCTCCAGTGAGGCAGTTGGCAACTTACATCCCGCCCATCAGCATAACAAGGCTCCCTGTTCTCCAGGGCCTGTCTTGCCTTTCTGGTTTTTACACATTTTGTGGATGTCCCTTTTGACCGGTGGGAAGTGATACTTCTTTGAGGTGCAGATTTGCATTGCCCGCTTGCTTGCTTGGCCAAAAAGGGCGTATGCGTTTTCTCCTGAATATATTCAGGAGAAAACGCATACGCCCTTTTTGGCCAAGTGCATCATTGTCGAAGTTGTGCCCCTCTTCCTGTGCTTTACAGGCGATTCTAACGTACCTCTTGAAATCTGTTTCCTGCTATTCTGCCTCGCATTCAAGTCCGCCTCGTTGCCTTCCCTCAACAGATTTTTGGACGATAGTTGGCCTTGATTACTCTGCCAGTTTGTGAATTGCTGTGCCCCTGAGCTCCATTTTTCAACTCGTTTTTTGTGAGCTGAACGCAAGTCCAAACATTTGGTTCAGGACCTATACTGGTTCCCGGTGGGTGGCTGAGACTTTGGTGAATTCTTCTTCCTGCCGGGAACTTAGAGTGACATGTGCCCATCCAAATGCCTAACAGCTACTCTCTCATTGGTTCTCCCTCTTCCCTTTCCTCCTCTGCCAAATGGGCAACCTGTGTGAACCAGGAGCTTAAAGGGGCTGTCTCTCCAAGTTGGGAGATTGATAGTAAAGCTGTTGGAAAGTCAAACCGGAGCACCAGGAGAGGGACTCTTCGTTGAGTTTTAGAAACCTTTCGTATTCACAGTGTGTCCATTCTCTAGGTTTCCCGTACATGTTATAGCTGTAGTAATATTCCCTTCAACCTGGAGAGGTGGGACCCATGGAATGGTTGCCATGCATTATTGCTTTAAAGGGTCTGCATTTGCTCACCCAATCTCACCAATCCTCTCAGTCCCAAGTGTCCAGCCTCATGCCACATCCAGCTGTCATCGTAGATAGGGTCATTCCAGGTTGCATCAGAGACCCTGAAGGAATTGTAAAGAATTTCCCTGTTTCTTTGTTCTGTTTTTGAAATTCCTTTTTAGAGTGGGTTTGAGCTGATTCTCGCTGCCATGTTTATGCCAGTCTAGACACACTTGATTCCCTTACGGAGACATATCAATACATAGGTTTTAAGATTCTTACTAGTCAGATCTATTCCTCTGCGGGAAATATGGGGTTTTGAGTCCCTTTCACTGAGGAAGGTGTAGGTCTTGTCTATTCCATAGTTGGTTTTTGGAACAGTACCTGTGCTTATATCAAACTCTGGTTTGATGCATCACCCCACCTCTCCTTCCCCCTTAAGCAGGCATAAGAGTGTTTTCTAAATGTGAGACTCTGTTCTCTTTGCTAACTCAGTTCATGTGTGGCCATGTTTACAGGATCTTCCTAAGTGATATCTTATGATAAGTTTCTTTTCCTGTGTGACTTCTTTCCCTTAGAATCATCGTACCTGAATCCACTCATTTTGCTGCTACTGGTCTTAGGACATTGATTTCGTGGCTGAGGGATATTCCATCGTACGTAAGTTCCACAGTGTTTGGAACCATTTTTATATTTCCTGGGATATTTCAGGTGTACCCAGGTTGAGGTTCTTGTAAGCAGTGCAGCCCTCAATTTGGGGGTGGCTCTGTCTTATGGATTTTCAGTTTTCCCAAGGTATATTCCCTAGACTGGAAGTGCCCTTGGCTCTGTAGCTCTGTTGTTTACTTGTTTTAGGGAACACAATGCACTCCTCCAGTGAGGCAGTTGGCAACTTACATCCCGCCCATCAGCATAACAAGGCTCCCTGTTCTCCAGGGCCTGTCTTGCCTTTCTGGTTTTTACACATTTTGTGGATGTCCCTTTTGACCGGTGGGAAGTGATACTTCTTTGAGGTGCAGATTTGCATTGCCCGCTTGCTTGCTTGGCCAAAAAGGGCGTATGCGTTTTCTCCTGAATATATTCAGGAGAAAACGCATACGCCCTTTTTGGCCAAGTGCATCATTGTCGAAGTTGTGCCCCTCTTCCTGTGCTTTACAGGCGATTCTAACGTACCTCTTGAAATCTGTTTCCTGCTATTCTGCCTCGCATTCAAGTCCGCCTCGTTGCCTTCCCTCAACAGATTTTTGGACGATAGTTGGCCTTGATTACTCTGCCAGTTTGTGAATTGCTGTGCCCCTGAGCTCCATTTTTCAACTCGTTTTTTGTGAGCTGAACGCAAGTCCAAACATTTGGTTCAGGACCTATACTGGTTCCCGGTGGGTGGCTGAGACTTTGGTGAATTCTTCTTCCTGCCGGGAAATTAGAGTGACATGTGCCCATCCAAATGCCTAACAGCTACTCTCTCATTGGTTCTCCCTCTTCCCTTTCCTCCTCTGCCAAATGGGCAACCTGTGTGAACCAGGAGCTTAAAGGGGCTGTCTCTCCAAGTTGGGAGATTGATAGTAAAGCTGTTGGAAAGTCAAACCGGAGCACCAGGAGAGGGACTCTTCGTTGAGTTTTAGAAACCTTTCGTATTCACAGTGTGTCCATTCTCTAGGTTTCCCGTACATGTTATAGCTGTAGTAATATTCCCTTCAACCTGGAGAGGTGGGACCCATGGAATGGTTGCCATGCATTATTGCTTTAAAGGGTCTGCATTTGCTCACCCAATCTCACCAATCCTCTCAGTCCCAAGTGTCCAGCCTCATGCCACATCCAGCTGTCATCGTAGATAGGGTCATTCCAGGTTGCATCAGAGACCCTGAAGGAATTGTAAAGAATTTCCCTGTTTCTTTGTTCTGTTTTTGAAATTCCTTTTTAGAGTGGGTTTGAGCTGATTCTCGCTGCCATGTTTATGCCAGTCTAGACACACTTGATTCCCTTACGGAGACATATCAATACATAGGTTTTAAGATTCTTACTAGTCAGATCTATTCCTCTGCGGGAAATATGGGGTTTTGAGTCCCTTTCACTGAGGAAGGTGTAGGTCTTGTCTATTCCATAGTTGGTTTTTGGAACAGTACCTGTGCTTATATCAAACTCTGGTTTGATGCATCACCCCACCTCTCCTTCCCCCTTAAGCAGGCATAAGAGTGTTTTCTAAATGTGAGACTCTGTTCTCTTTGCTAACTCAGTTCCTGTGTGGCCATGTTTACAGGATCTTCCTAAGTGATATCTTATGATAAGTTTCTTTTCCTGTGTGACTTCTTTCCCTTAGAATCATCGTACCTGAATCCACTCATTTTGCTGCTACTGGTCTTAGGACATTGATTTCGTGGCTGAGGGATATTCCATCGTACGTAAGTTCCACAATGTTTGGAACCATTTTTATATTTCCTGGGATATTTCAGGTGTACCCAGGTTGAGGTTCTTGTAAGCAGTGCAGCCCTCAATTTGGGGGTGGCTCTGTCTTATGGATTTTCAGTTTTCCCAAGGTATATTCCCTAGACTGGAAGTGCCCTTGGCTCTGTAGCTCTGTTGTTTACTTGTTTTAGGGAACACAATGCACTCCTCCAGTGAGGCAGTTGGCAACTTACATCCCGCCCATCAGCATAACAAGGCTCCCTGTTCTCCAGGGCCTGTCTTGCCTTTCTGGTTTTTACACATTTTGTGGATGTCCCTTTTGACCGGTGGGAAGTGATACTTCTTTGAGGTGCAGATTTGCATTGCCCGCTTGCTTGCTTGGCCAAAAAGGGCGTATGCGTTTTCTCCTGAATATATTCAGGAGAAAACGCATACGCCCTTTTTGGCCAAGTGCATCATTGTCGAAGTTGTGCCCCTCTTCCTGTGCTTTACAGGCGATTCTAACGTACCTCTTGAAATCTGTTTCCTGCTATTCTGCCTCGCATTCAAGTCCGCCTCGTTGCCTTCCCTCAACAGATTTTTGGACGATAGTTGGCCTTGATTACTCTGCCAGTTTGTGAATTGCTGTGCCCCTGAGCTCCATTTTTCAACTCGTTTTTTTGTGAGCTGAACGCAAGTCCAAACATTTGGTTCAGGACCTATACTGGTTCCCGGTGGGTGGCTGAGACTTTGGTGAATTCTTCTTCCTGCCGGGAACTTAGAGTGACATGTGCCCATCCAAATGCCTAACAGCTACTCTCTCATTGGTTCTCCCTCTTCCCTTTCCTCCTCTGCCAAATGGGCAACCTGTGTGAACCAGGAGCTTAAAGGGGCTGTCTCTCCAAGTTGGGAGATTGATAGTAAAGCTGTTGGAAAGTCAAACCGGAGCACCAGGAGAGGGACTCTTCGTTGAGTTTTAGAAACCTTTCGTATTCACAGTGTGTCCATTCTCTAGGTTTCCCGTACATGTTATAGCTGTAGTAATATTCCCTTCAACCTGGAGAGGTGGGACCCATGGAATGGTTGCCATGCATTATTGCTTTAAAGGGTCTGCATTTGCTCACCCAATCTCACCAATCCTCTCAGTCCCAAGTGTCCAGCCTCATGCCACATCCAGCTGTCATCGTAGATAGGGTCATTCCAGGTTGCATCAGAGACCCTGAAGGAATTGTAAAGAATTTCCCTGTTTCTTTGTTCTGTTTTTGAAATTCCTTTTTAGAGTGGGTTTGAGCTGATTCTCGCTGCCATGTTTATGCCAGTCTAGACACACTTGATTCCCTTACGGAGACATATCAATACATAGGTTTTAAGATTCTTACTAGTCAGATCTATTCCTCTGCGGGAAATATGGGGTTTTGAGTCCCTTTCACTGAGGAAGGTGTAGGTCTTGTCTATTCCATAGTTGGTTTTTGGAACAGTACCTGTGCTTATATCAAACTCTGGTTTGATGCATCACCCCACCTCTCCTTCCCCCTTAAGCAGGCATAAGAGTGTTTTCTAAATGTGAGACTCTGTTCTCTTTGCTAACTCAGTTCATGTGTGGCCATGTTTACAGGATCTTCCTAAGTGATATCTTATGATAAGTTTCTTTTCCTGTGTGACTTCTTTCCCTTAGAATCATCGTACCTGAATCCACTCATTTTGCTGCTACTGGTCTTAGGACATTGATTTCGTGGCTGAGGGATATTCCATCGTACGTAAGTTCCACAATGTTTGGAACCATTTTTATATTTCCTGGGATATTTCAGGTGTACCCAGGTTGAGGTTCTTGTAAGCAGTGCAGCCCTCAATTTGGGGGTGGCTCTGTCTTATGGATTTTCAGTTTTCCCAAGGTATATTCCCTAGACTGGAAGTGCCCTTGGCTCTGTAGCTCTGTTGTTTACTTGTTTTAGGGAACACAATGCACTCCTCCAGTGAGGCAGTTGGCAACTTACATCCCGCCCATCAGCATAACAAGGCTCCCTGTTCTCCAGGGCCTGTCTTGCCTTTCTGGTTTTTACACATTTTGTGGATGTCCCTTTTGACCGGTGGGAAGTGATACTTCTTTGAGGTGCAGATTTGCATTGCCCGCTTGCTTGCTTGGCCAAAAAGGGCGTATGCGTTTTCTCCTGAATATATTCAGGAGAAAACGCATACGCCCTTTTTGGCCAAGTGCATCATTGTCGAAGTTGTGCCCCTCTTCCTGTGCTTTACAGGCGATTCTAACGTACCTCTTGAAATCTGTTTCCTGCTATTCTGCCTCGCATTCAAGTCCGCCTCGTTGCCTTCCCTCAACAGATTTTTGGACGATAGTTGGCCTTGATTACTCTGCCAGTTTGTGAATTGCTGTGCCCCTGAGCTCCATTTTTCAACTCGTTTTTTTGTGAGCTGAACGCAAGTCCAAACATTTGGTTCAGGACCTATACTGGTTCCCGGTGGGTGGCTGAGACTTTGGTGAATTCTTCTTCCTGCCGGGAACTTAGAGTGACATGTGCCCATCCAAATGCCTAACAGCTACTCTCTCATTGGTTCTCCCTCTTCCCTTTCCTCCTCTGCCAAATGGGCAACCTGTGTGAACCAGGAGCTTAAAGGGGCTGTCTCTCCAAGTTGGGAGATTGATAGTAAAGCTGTTGGAAAGTCAAACCGGAGCACCAGGAGAGGGACTCTTCGTTGAGTTTTAGAAACCTTTCGTATTCACAGTGTGTCCATTCTCTAGGTTTCCCGTACATGTTATAGCTGTAGTAATATTCCCTTCAACCTGGAGAGGTGGGACCCATGGAATGGTTGCCATGCATTATTGCTTTAAAGGGTCTGCATTTGCTCACCCAATCTCACCAATCCTCTCAGTCCCAAGTGTCCAGCCTCATGCCACATCCAGCTGTCATCGTAGATAGGGTCATTCCAGGTTGCATCAGAGACCCTGAAGGAATTGTAAAGAATTTCCCTGTTTCTTTGTTCTGTTTCTGAAATTCCTTTTTAGAGTGGGTTTGAGCTGATTCTCGCTGCCATGTTTATGCCAGTCTAGACACACTTGATTCCCTTACGGAGACATATCAATACATAGGTTTTAAGATTCTTACTAGTCAGATCTATTCCTCTGCGGGAAATATGGGGTTTTGAGTCCCTTTCACTGAGGAAGGTGTAGGTCTTGTCTATTCCATAGTTGGTTTTTGGAACAGTACCTGTGCTTATATCAAACTCTGGTTTGATGCATCACCCCACCTCTCCTTCCCCCTTAAGCAGGCATAAGAGTGTTTTCTAAATGTGAGACTCTGTTCTCTTTGCTAACTCAGTTCATGTGTGGCCATGTTTACAGGATCTTCCTAAGTGATATCTTATGATAAGTTTCTTTTCCTGTGTGACTTCTTTCCCTTAGAATCATCGTACCTGAATCCACTCATTTTGCTGCTACTGGTCTTAGGACATTGATTTCGTGGCTGAGGGATATTCCATCGTACGTAAGTTCCACAATGTTTGGAACCATTTTTATATTTCCTGGGATATTTCAGGTGTACCCAGGTTGAGGTTCTTGTAAGCAGTGCAGCCCTCAATTTGGGGGTGGCTCTGTCTTATGGATTTTCAGTTTTCCCAAGGTATATTCCCTAGACTGGAAGTGCCCTTGGCTCTGTAGCTCTGTTGTTTACTTGTTTTAGGGAACACAATGCACTCCTCCAGTGAGGCAGTTGGCAACTTACATCCCGCCCATCAGCATAACAAGGCTCCCTGTTCTCCAGGGCCTGTCTTGCCTTTCTGGTTTTTACACATTTTGTGGATGTCCCTTTTGACCGGTGGGAAGTGATACTTCTTTGTGGTGCAGATTTGCATTGCCCGCTTGCTTGCTTGGCCAAAAAGGGCGTATGCGTTTTCTCCTGAATATATTCAGGAGAAAACGCATACGCCCTTTTTGGCCAAGTGCATCATTGTCGAAGTTGTGCCCCTCTTCCTGTGCTTTACAGGCGATTCTAACGTACCTCTTGAAATCTGTTTCCTGCTATTCTGCCTCGCATTCAAGTCCGCCTCGTTGCCTTCCCTCAACAGATTTTTGGACGATAGTTGGCCTTGATTACTCTGCCAGTTTGTGAATTGCTGTGCCCCTGAGCTCCATTTTTCAACTCGTTTTTTTGTGAGCTGAACGCAAGTCCAAACATTTGGTTCAGGACCTATACTGGTTCCCGGTGGGTGGCTGAGACTTTGGTGAATTCTTCTTCCTGCCGGGAACTTAGAGTGACATGTGCCCATCCAAATGCCTAACAGCTACTCTCTCATTGGTTCTCCCTCTTCCCTTTCCTCCTCTGCCAAATGGGCAACCTGTGTGAACCAGGAGCTTAAAGGGGCTGTCTCTCCAAGTTGGGAGATTGATAGTAAAGCTGTTGGAAAGTCAAACCGGAGCACCAGGAGAGGGACTCTTCGTTGAGTTTTAGAAACCTTTCGTATTCACAGTGTGTCCATTCTCTAGGTTTCCCGTACATGTTATAGCTGTAGTAATATTCCCTTCAACCTGGAGAGGTGGGACCCATGGAATGGTTGCCATGCATTATTGCTTTAAAGGGTCTGCATTTGCTCACCCAATCTCACCAATCCTCTCAGTCCCAAGTGTCCAGCCTCATGCCACATCCAGCTGTCATCGTAGATAGGGTCATTCCAGGTTGCATCAGAGACCCTGAAGGAATTGTAAAGAATTTCCCTGTTTCTTTGTTCTGTTTCTGAAATTCCTTTTTAGAGTGGGTTTGAGCTGATTCTCGCTGCCATGTTTATGCCAGTCTAGACACACTTGATTCCCTTACGGAGACATATCAATACATAGGTTTTAAGATTCTTACTAGTCAGATCTATTCCTCTGCGGGAAATATGGGGTTTTGAGTCCCTTTCACTGAGGAAGGTGTAGGTCTTGTCTATTCCATAGTTGGTTTTTGGAACAGTACCTGTGCTTATATCAAACTCTGGTTTGATGCATCACCCCACCTCTCCTTTCCCCTTAAGCAGGCATAAGAGTGTTTTCTAAATGTGAGACTCTGTTCTCTTTGCTAACTCAGTTCATGTGTGGCCATGTTTACAGGATCTTCCTAAGTGATATCTTATGATAAGTTTCTTTTCCTGTGTGACTTCTTTCCCTTAGAATCATCGTACCTGAATCCACTCATTTTGCTGCTACTGGTCTTAGGACATTGATTTCGTGGCTGAGGGATATTCCATCGTACGTAAGTTCCACAATGTTTGGAACCATTTTTATATTTCCTGGGATATTTCAGGTGTGCCCAGGTTGAGGTTCTTGTAAGCAGTGCAGCCCTCAATTTGGGGGTGGCTCTGTCTTATGGATTTTCAGTTTTCCCAAGGTATATTCCCTAGACTGGAAGTGCCCTTGGCTCTGTAGCTCTGTTGTTTACTTGTTTTAGGGAACACAATGCACTCCTCCAGTGAGGCAGTTGGCAACTTACATCCCGCCCATCAGCATAACAAGGCTCCCTGTTCTCCAGGGCCTGTCTTGCCTTTCTGGTTTTTACACATTTTGTGGATGTCCCTTTTGACCGGTGGGAAGTGATACTTCTTTGTGGTGCAGATTTGCATTGCCCGCTTGCTTGCTTGGCCAAAAAGGGCGTATGCGTTTTCTCCTGAATATATTCAGGAGAAAACGCATACGCCCTTTTTGGCCAAGTGCATCATTGTCGAAGTTGTGCCCCTCTTCCTGTGCTTTACAGGCGATTCTAACGTACCTCTTGAAATCTGTTTCCTGCTATTCTGCCTCGCATTCAAGTCCGCCTCGTTGCCTTCCCTCAACAGATTTTTGGACGATAGTTGGCCTTGATTACTCTGCCAGTTTGTGAATTGCTGTGCCCCTGAGCTCCATTTTTCAACTCGTTTTTTGTGAGCTGAACGCAAGTCCAAACATTTGGTTCAGGACCTATACTGGTTCCCGGTGGGTGGCTGAGACTTTGGTGAATTCTTCTTCCTGCCGGGAAATTAGAGTGACATGTGCCCATCCAAATGCCTAACAGCTACTCTCTCATTGGTTCTCCCTCTTCCCTTTCCTCCTCTGCCAAATGGGCAACCTGTGTGAACCAGGAGCTTAAAGGGGCTGTCTCTCCAAGTTGGGAGATTGATAGTAAAGCTGTTGGAAAGTCAAACCGGAGCACCAGGAGAGGGACTCTTCGTTGAGTTTTAGAAACCTTTCGTATTCACAGTGTGTCCATTCTCTAGGTTTCCCGTACATGTTATAGCTGTAGTAATATTCCCTTCAACCTGGAGAGGTGGGACCCATGGAATGGTTGCCATGCATTATTGCTTTAAAGGGTCTGCATTTGCTCACCCAATCTCACCAATCCTCTCAGTCCCAAGTGTCCAGCCTCATGCCACATCCAGCTGTCATCGTAGATAGGGTCATTCCAGGTTGCATCAGAGACCCTGAAGGAATTGTAAAGAATTTCCCTGTTTCTTTGTTCTGTTTTTGAAATTCCTTTTTAGAGTGGGTTTGAGCTGATTCTCGCTGCCATGTTTATGCCAGTCTAGACACACTTGATTCCCTTACGGAGACATATCAATACATAGGTTTTAAGATTCTTACTAGTCAGATCTATTCCTCTGCGGGAAATATGGGGTTTTGAGTCCCTTTCACTGAGGAAGGTGTAGGTCTTGTCTATTCCATAGTTGGTTTTTGGAACAGTACCTGTGCTTATATCAAACTCTGGTTTGATGCATCACCCCACCTCTCCTTCCCCCTTAAGCAGGCATAAGAGTGTTTTCTAAATGTGAGACTCTGTTCTCTTTGCTAACTCAGTTCATGTGTGGCCATGTTTACAGGATCTTCCTAAGTGATATCTTATGATAAGTTTCTTTTCCTGTGTGACTTCTTTCCCTTAGAATCATCGTACCTGAATCCACTCATTTTGCTGCTACTGGTCTTAGGACATTGATTTCGTGGCTGAGGGATATTCCATCGTACGTAAGTTCCACAATGTTTGGAACCATTTTTATATTTCCTGGGATATTTCAGGTGTGCCCAGGTTGAGGTTCTTGTAAGCAGTGCAGCCCTCAATTTGGGGGTGGCTCTGTCTTATGGATTTTCAGTTTTCCCAAGGTATATTCCCTAGACTGGAAGTGCCCTTGGCTCTGTAGCTCTGTTGTTTACTTGTTTTAGGGAACACAATGCACTCCTCCAGTGAGGCAGTTGGCAACTTACATCCCGCCCATCAGCATAACAAGGCTCCCTGTTCTCCAGGGCCTGTCTTGCCTTTCTGGTTTTTACACATTTTGTGGATGTCCCTTTTGACCGGTGGGAAGTGATACTTCTTTGAGGTGCAGATTTGCATTGCCCGCTTGCTTGCTTGGCCAAAAAGGGCGTATGCGTTTTCTCCTGAATATATTCAGGAGAAAACGCATACGCCCTTTTTGGCCAAGTGCATCATTGTCGAAGTTGTGCCCCTCTTCCTGTGCTTTACAGGCGATTCTAACGTACCTCTTGAAATCTGTTTCCTGCTATTCTGCCTCGCATTCAAGTCCGCCTCGTTGCCTTCCCTCAACAGATTTTTGGACGATAGTTGGCCTTGATTACTCTGCCAGTTTGTGAATTGCTGTGCCCCTGAGCTCCATTTTTCAACTCGTTTTTTTGTGAGCTGAACGCAAGTCCAAACATTTGGTTCAGGACCTATACTGGTTCCCGGTGGGTGGCTGAGACTTTGGTGAATTCTTCTTCCTGCCGGGAACTTAGAGTGACATGTGCCCATCCAAATGCCTAACAGCTACTCTCTCATTGGTTCTCCCTCTTCCCTTTCCTCCTCTGCCAAATGGGCAACCTGTGTGAACCAGGAGCTTAAAGGGGCTGTCTCTCCAAGTTGGGAGATTGATAGTAAAGCTGTTGGAAAGTCAAACCGGAGCACCAGGAGAGGGACTCTTCGTTGAGTTTTAGAAACCTTTCGTATTCACAGTGTGTCCATTCTCTAGGTTTCCCGTACATGTTATAGCTGTAGTAATATTCCCTTCAACCTGGAGAGGTGGGACCCATGGAATGGTTGCCATGCATTATTGCTTTAAAGGGTCTGCATTTGCTCACCCAATCTCACCAATCCTCTCAGTCCCAAGTGTCCAGCCTCATGCCACATCCAGCTGTCATCGTAGATAGGGTCATTCCAGGTTGCATCAGAGACCCTGAAGGAATTGTAAAGAATTTCCCTGTTTCTTTGTTCTGTTTTTGAAATTCCTTTTTAGAGTGGGTTTGAGCTGATTCTCGCTGCCATGTTTATGCCAGTCTAGACACACTTGATTCCCTTACGGAGACATATCAATACATAGGTTTTAAGATTCTTACTAGTCAGATCTATTCCTCTGCGGGAAATATGGGGTTTTGAGTCCCTTTCACTGAGGAAGGTGTAGGTCTTGTCTATTCCATAGTTGGTTTTTGGAACAGTACCTGTGCTTATATCAAACTCTGGTTTGATGCATCACCCCACCTCTCCTTCCCCCTTAAGCAGGCATAAGAGTGTTTTCTAAATGTGAGACTCTGTTCTCTTTGCTAACTCAGTTCATGTGTGGCCATGTTTACAGGATCTTCCTAAGTGATATCTTATGATAAGTTTCTTTTCCTGTGTGACTTCTTTCCCTTAGAATCATCGTACCTGAATCCACTCATTTTGCTGCTACTGGTCTTAGGACATTGATTTCGTGGCTGAGGGATATTCCATCGTACGTAAGTTCCACAATGTTTGGAACCATTTTTATATTTCCTGGGATATTTCAGGTGTGCCCAGGTTGAGGTTCTTGTAAGCAGTGCAGCCCTCAATTTGGGGGTGGCTCTGTCTTATGGATTTTCAGTTTTCCCAAGGTATATTCCCTAGACTGGAAGTGCCCTTGGCTCTGTAGCTCTGTTGTTTACTTGTTTTAGGGAACACAATGCACTCCTCCAGTGAGGCAGTTGGCAACTTACATCCCGCCCATCAGCATAACAAGGCTCCCTGTTCTCCAGGGCCTGTCTTGCCTTTCTGGTTTTTACACATTTTGTGGATGTCCCTTTTGACCGGTGGGAAGTGATACTTCTTTGTGGTGCAGATTTGCATTGCCCGCTTGCTTGCTTGGCCAAAAAGGGCGTATGCGTTTTCTCCTGAATATATTCAGGAGAAAACGCATACGCCCTTTTTGGCCAAGTGCATCATTGTCGAAGTTGTGCCCCTCTTCCTGTGCTTTACAGGCGATTCTAACGTACCTCTTGAAATCTGTTTCCTGCTATTCTGCCTCGCATTCAAGTCCGCCTCGTTGCCTTCCCTCAACAGATTTTTGGACGATAGTTGGCCTTGATTACTCTGCCAGTTTGTGAATTGCTGTGCCCCTGAGCTCCATTTTTCAACTCGTTTTTTTGTGAGCTGAACGCAAGTCCAAACATTTGGTTCAGGACCTATACTGGTTCCCGGTGGGTGGCTGAGACTTTGGTGAATTCTTCTTCCTGCCGGGAACTTAGAGTGACATGTGCCCATCCAAATGCCTAACAGCTACTCTCTCATTGGTTCTCCCTCTTCCCTTTCCTCCTCTGCCAAATGGGCAACCTGTGTGAACCAGGAGCTTAAAGGGGCTGTCTCTCCAAGTTGGGAGATTGATAGTAAAGCTGTTGGAAAGTCAAACCGGAGCACCAGGAGAGGGACTCTTCGTTGAGTTTTAGAAACCTTTCGTCTTCACAGTGTGTCCATTCTCTAGGTTTCCCGTACATGTTATAGCTGTAGTAATATTCCCTTCAACCTGGAGAGGTGGGACCCATGGAATGGTTGCCATGCATTATTGCTTTAAAGGGTCTGCATTTGCTCACCCAATCTCACCAATCCTCTCAGTCCCAAGTGTCCAGCCTCATGCCACATCCAGCTGTCATCGTAGATAGGGTCATTCCAGGTTGCATCAGAGACCCTGAAGGAATTGTAAAGAATTTCCCTGTTTCTTTGTTCTGTTTTTGAAATTCCTTTTTAGAGTGGGTTTGAGCTGATTCTCGCTGCCATGTTTATGCCAGTCTAGACACACTTGATTCCCTTACGGAGACATATCAATACATAGGTTTTAAGATTCTTACTAGTCAGATCTATTCCTCTGCGGGAAATATGGGGTTTTGAGTCCCTTTCACTGAGGAAGGTGTAGGTCTTGTCTATTCCATAGTTGGTTTTTGGAACAGTACCTGTGCTTATATCAAACTCTGGTTTGATGCATCACCCCACCTCTCCTTCCCCCTTAAGCAGGCATAAGAGTGTTTTCTAAATGTGAGACTCTGTTCTCTTTGCTAACTCAGTTCATGTGTGGCCATGTTTACAGGATCTTCCTAAGTGATATCTTATGATAAGTTTCTTTTCCTGTGTGACTTCTTTCCCTTAGAATCATCGTACCTGAATCCACTCATTTTGCTGCTACTGGTCTTAGGACATTGATTTCGTGGCTGAGGGATATTCCATCGTACGTAAGTTCCACAATGTTTGGAACCATTTTTATATTTCCTGGGATATTTCAGGTGTGCCCAGGTTGAGGTTCTTGTAAGCAGTGCAGCCCTCAATTTGGGGGTGGCTCTGTCTTATGGATTTTCAGTTTTCCCAAGGTATATTCCCTAGACTGGAAGTGCCCTTGGCTCTGTAGCTCTGTTGTTTACTTGTTTTAGGGAACACAATGCACTCCTCCAGTGAGGCAGTTGGCAACTTACATCCCGCCCATCAGCATAACAAGGCTCCCTGTTCTCCAGGGCCTGTCTTGCCTTTCTGGTTTTTACACATTTTGTGGATGTCCCTTTTGACCGGTGGGAAGTGATACTTCTTTGAGGTGCAGATTTGCATTGCCCGCTTGCTTGCTTGGCCAAAAAGGGCGTATGCGTTTTCTCCTGAATATATTCAGGAGAAAACGCATACGCCCTTTTTGGCCAAGTGCATCATTGTCGAAGTTGTGCCCCTCTTCCTGTGCTTTACAGGCGATTCTAACGTACCTCTTGAAATCTGTTTCCTGCTATTCTGCCTCGCATTCAAGTCCGCCTCGTTGCCTTCCCTCAACAGATTTTTGGACGATAGTTGGCCTTGATTACTCTGCCAGTTTGTGAATTGCTGTGCCCCTGAGCTCCATTTTTCAACTCGTTTTTTGTGAGCTGAACGCAAGTCCAAACATTTGGTTCAGGACCTATACTGGTTCCCGGTGGGTGGCTGAGACTTTGGTGAATTCTTCTTCCTGCCGGGAACTTAGAGTGACATGTGCCCATCCAAATGCCTAACAGCTACTCTCTCATTGGTTCTCCCTCTTCCCTTTCCTCCTCTGCCAAATGGGCAACCTGTGTGAACCAGGAGCTTAAAGGGGCTGTCTCTCCAAGTTGGGAGATTGATAGTAAAGCTGTTGGAAAGTCAAACCGGAGCACCAGGAGAGGGACTCTTCGTTGAGTTTTAGAAACCTTTCGTCTTCACAGTGTGTCCATTCTCTAGGTTTCCCGTACATGTTATAGCTGTAGTAATATTCCCTTCAACCTGGAGAGGTGGGACCCATGGAATGGTTGCCATGCATTATTGCTTTAAAGGGTCTGCATTTGCTCACCCAATCTCACCAATCCTCTCAGTCCCAAGTGTCCAGCCTCATGCCACATCCAGCTGTCATCGTAGATAGGGTCATTCCAGGTTGCATCAGAGACCCTGAAGGAATTGTAAAGAATTTCCCTGTTTCTTTGTTCTGTTTTTGAAATTCCTTTTTAGAGTGGGTTTGAGCTGATTCTCGCTGCCATGTTTATGCCAGTCTAGACACACTTGATTCCCTTACGGAGACATATCAATACATAGGTTTTAAGATTCTTACTAGTCAGATCTATTCCTCTGCGGGAAATATGGGGTTTTGAGTCCCTTTCACTGAGGAAGGTGTAGGTCTTGTCTATTCCATAGTTGGTTTTTGGAACAGTACCTGTGCTTATATCAAACTCTGGTTTGATGCATCACCCCACCTCTCCTTCCCCCTTAAGCAGGCATAAGAGTGTTTTCTAAATGTGAGACTCTGTTCTCTTTGCTAACTCAGTTCATGTGTAGCCATGTTTACAGGATCTTCCTAAGTGATATCTTATGATAAGTTTCTTTTCCTGTGTGACTTCTTTCCCTTAGAATCATCGTACCTGAATCCACTCATTTTGCTGCTACTGGTCTTAGGACATTGATTTCGTGGCTGAGGGATATTCCATCGTACGTAAGTTCCACAATGTTTGGAACCATTTTTATATTTCCTGGGATATTTCAGGTGTGCCCAGGTTGAGGTTCTTGTAAGCAGTGCAGCCCTCAATTTGGGGGTGGCTCTGTCTTATGGATTTTCAGTTTTCCCAAGGTATATTCCCTAGACTGGAAGTGCCCTTGGCTCTGTAGCTCTGTTGTTTACTTGTTTTAGGGAACACAATGCACTCCTCCAGTGAGGCAGTTGGCAACTTACATCCCGCCCATCAGCATAACAAGGCTCCCTGTTCTCCAGGGCCTGTCTTGCCTTTCTGGTTTTTACACATTTTGTGGATGTCCCTTTTGACCGGTGGGAAGTGATACTTCTTTGTGGTGCAGATTTGCATTGCCCGCTTGCTTGCTTGGCCAAAAAGGGCGTATGCGTTTTCTCCTGAATATATTCAGGAGAAAACGCATACGCCCTTTTTGGCCAAGTGCATCATTGTCGAAGTTGTGCCCCTCTTCCTGTGCTTTACAGGCGATTCTAACGTACCTCTTGAAATCTGTTTCCTGCTATTCTGCCTCGCATTCAAGTCCGCCTCGTTGCCTTCCCTCAACAGATTTTTGGACGATAGTTGGCCTTGATTACTCTGCCAGTTTGTGAATTGCTGTGCCCCTGAGCTCCATTTTTCAACTCGTTTTTTTGTGAGCTGAACGCAAGTCCAAACATTTGGTTCAGGACCTACACTGGTTCCCGGTGGGTGGCTGAGACTTTGGTGAATTCTTCTTCCTGCCGGGAAATTAGAGTGACATGTGCCCATCCAAATGCCTAACAGCTACTCTCTCATTGGTTCTCCCTCTACCCTTTCCTCCTCTGCCAAATGGGCAACCTGTGTGAACCAGGAGCTTAAAGGGGCTGTCTCTCCAAGTTGGGAGATTGATAGTAAAGCTGTTGGAAAGTCAAACCGGAGCACCAGGAGAGGGACTCTTCGTTGAGTTTTAGAAACCTTTCGTCTTCACAGTGTGTCCATTCTCTAGGTTTCCCGTACATGTTATAGCTGTAGTAATATTCCCTTCAACCTGGAGAGGTGGGACCCATGGAATGGTTGCCATGCATTATTGCTTTAAAGGGTCTGCATTTGCTCACCCAATCTCACCAATCCTCTCAGTCCCAAGTGTCCAGCCTCATGCCACATCCAGCTGTCATCGTAGATAGGGTCATTCCAGGTTGCATCAGAGACCCTGAAGGAATTGTAAAGAATTTCCCTGTTTCTTTGTTCTGTTTTTGAAATTCCTTTTTAGAGTGGGTTTGAGCTGATTCTCGCTGCCATGTTTATGCCAGTCTAGACACACTTGATTCCCTTACGGAGACATATCAATACATAGGTTTTAAGATTCTTACTAGTCAGATCTATTCCTCTGTGGGAAATATGGGGTTTTGAGTCCCTTTCACTGAGGAAGGTGTAGGTCTTGTCTATTCCATAGTTGGTTTTTGGAACAGTACCTGTGCTTATATCAAACTCTGGTTTGATGCATCACCCCACCTCTCCTTCCCCCTTAAGCAGGCATAAGAGTGTTTTCTAAATGTGAGACTCTGTTCTCTTTGCTAACTCAGTTCCTGTGTGGCCATGTTTACAGGATCTTCCTAAGTGATATCTTATGATAAGTTTCTTTTCCTGTGTGACTTCTTTCCCTTAGAATCATCGTACCTGAATCCACTCATTTTGCTGCTACTGGTCTTAGGACATTGATTTCGTGGCTGAGGGATATTCCATCGTACGTAAGTTCCACAATGTTTGGAACCATTTTTATATTTCCTGGGATATTTCAGGTGTACCCAGGTTGAGGTTCTTGTAAGCAGTGCAGCCCTCAATTTGGGGGTGGCTCTGTCTTATGGATTTTCAGTTTTCCCAAGGTATATTCCCTAGACTGGAAGTGCCCTTGGCTCTGTAGCTCTGTTGTTTACTTGTTTTAGGGAACACAATGCACTCCTCCAGTGAGGCGGTTCGCAACTTACATCCCGCCCATCAGCATAACAAGGCTCCCTGTTCTCCAGGGCCTGTCTTGCCTTTCTGGTTTTTACACATTTTGTGGATGTCCCTTTTGACCGGTGGGAAGTGATACTTCTTTGTGGTGCAGATTTGCATTGCCCGCTTGCTTGCTTGGCCAAAAAGGGCGTATGCGTTTTCTCCTGAATATATTCAGGAGAAAACGCATACGCCCTTTTTGGCCAAGTGCATCATTGTCGAAGTTGTGCCCCTCTTCCTGTGCTTTACAGGCGATTCTAACGTACCTCTTGAAATCTGTTTCCTGCTATTCTGCCTCGCATTCAAGTCCGCCTCGTTGCCTTCCCTCAACAGATTTTTGGACGATAGTTGGCCTTGATTACTCTGCCAGTTTGTGAATTGCTGTGCCCCTGAGCTCCATTTTTCAACTCGTTTTTTTGTGAGCTGAACGCAAGTCCAAACATTTGGTTCAGGACCTACACTGGTTCCCGGTGGGTGGCTGAGACTTTGGTGAATTCTTCTTCCTGCCGGGAAATTAGAGTGACATGTGCCCATCCAAATGCCTAACAGCTACTCTCTCATTGGTTCTCCCTCTACCCTTTCCTCCTCTGCCAAATGGGCAACCTGTGTGAACCAGGAGCTTAAAGGGGCTGTCTCTCCAAGTTGGGAGATTGATAGTAAAGCTGTTGGAAAGTCAAACCGGAGCACCAGGAGAGGGACTCTTCGTTGAGTTTTAGAAACCTTTCGTATTCACAGTGTGTCCATTCTCTAGGTTTCCCGTACATGTTATAGCTGTAGTAATATTCCCTTCAACCTGGAGAGGTGGGACCCATGGAATGGTTGCCATGCATTATTGCTTTAAAGGGTCTGCATTTGCTCACCCAATCTCACCAATCCTCTCAGTCCCAAGTGTCCAGCCTCATGCCACATCCAGCTGTCATCGTAGATAGGGTCATTCCAGGTTGCATCAGAGACCCTGAAGGAATTGTAAAGAATTTCCCTGTTTCTTTGTTCTGTTTTTGAAATTCCTTTTTAGAGTGGGTTTGAGCTGATTCTCGCTGCCATGTTTATGCCAGTCTAGACACACTTGATTCCCTTACGGAGACATATCAATACATAGGTTTTAAGATTCTTACTAGTCAGATCTATTCCTCTGCGGGAAATATGGGGTTTTGAGTCCCTTTCACTGAGGAAGGTGTAGGTCTTGTCTATTCCATAGTTGGTTTTTGGAACAGTACCTGTGCTTATATCAAACTCTGGTTTGATGCATCACCCCACCTCTCCTTCCCCCTTAAGCAGGCATAAGAGTGTTTTCTAAATGTGAGACTCTGTTCTCTTTGCTAACTCAGTTCATGTGTGGCCATGTTTACAGGATCTTCCTAAGTGATATCTTATGATAAGTTTCTTTTCCTGTGTGACTTCTTTCCCTTAGAATCATCGTACCTGAATCCACTCATTTTGCTGCTACTGGTCTTAGGACATTGATTTCGTGGCTGAGGGATATTCCATCGTACGTAAGTTCCACAATGTTTGGAACCATTTTTATATTTCCTGGGATATTTCAGGTGTACCCAGGTTGAGGTTCTTGTAAGCAGTGCAGCCCTCAATTTGGGGGTGGCTCTGTCTTATGGATTTTCAGTTTTCCCAAGGTATATTCCCTAGACTGGAAGTGCCCTTGGCTCTGTAGCTCTGTTGTTTACTTGTTTTAGGGAACACAATGCACTCCTCCAGTGAGGCGGTTCGCAACTTACATCCCGCCCATCAGCATAACAAGGCTCCCTGTTCTCCAGGGCCTGTCTTGCCTTTCTGGTTTTTACACATTTTGTGGATGTCCCTTTTGACCGGTGGGAAGTGATACTTCTTTGTGGTGCAGATTTGCATTGCCCGCTTGCTTGCTTGGCCAAAAAGGGCGTATGCGTTTTCTCCTGAATATATTCAGGAGAAAACGCATACGCCCTTTTTGGCCAAGTGCATCATTGTCGAAGTTGTGCCCCTCTTCCTGTGCTTTACAGGCGATTCTAACGTACCTCTTGAAATCTGTTTCCTGCTATTCTGCCTCGCATTCAAGTCCGCCTCGTTGCCTTCCCTCAACAGATTTTTGGACGATAGTTGGCCTTGATTACTCTGCCAGTTTGTGAATTGCTGTGCCCCTGAGCTCCATTTTTCAACTCGTTTTTTTGTGAGCTGAACGCAAGTCCAAACATTTGGTTCAGGACCTACACTGGTTCCCGGTGGGTGGCTGAGACTTTGGTGAATTCTTCTTCCTGCCGGGAAATTAGAGTGACATGTGCCCATCCAAATGCCTAACAGCTACTCTCTCATTGGTTCTCCCTCTACCCTTTCCTCCTCTGCCAAATGGGCAACCTGTGTGAACCAGGAGCTTAAAGGGGCTGTCTCTCCAAGTTGGGAGATTGATAGTAAAGCTGTTGGAAAGTCAAACCGGAGCACCAGGAGAGGGACTCTTCGTTGAGTTTTAGAAACCTTTCGTATTCACAGTGTGTCCATTCTCTAGGTTTCCCGTACATGTTATAGCTGTAGTAATATTCCCTTCAACCTGGAGAGGTGGGACCCATGGAATGGTTGCCATGCATTATTGCTTTAAAGGGTCTGCATTTGCTCACCCAATCTCACCAATCCTCTCAGTCCCAAGTGTCCAGCCTCATGCCACATCCAGCTGTCATCGTAGATAGGGTCATTCCAGGTTGCATCAGAGACCCTGAAGGAATTGTAAAGAATTTCCCTGTTTCTTTGTTCTGTTTTTGAAATTCCTTTTTAGAGTGGGTTTGAGCTGATTCTCGCTGCCATGTTTATGCCAGTCTAGACACACTTGATTCCCTTACGGAGACATATCAATACATAGGTTTTAAGATTCTTACTAGTCAGATCTATTCCTCTGCGGGAAATATGGGGTTTTGAGTCCCTTTCACTGAGGAAGGTGTAGGTCTTGTCTATTCCATAGTTGGTTTTTGGAACAGTACCTGTGCTTATATCAAACTCTGGTTTGATGCATCACCCCACCTCTCCTTCCCCCTTAAGCAGGCATAAGAGTGTTTTCTAAATGTGAGACTCTGTTCTCTTTGCTAACTCAGTTCCTGTGTAGCCATGTTTACAGGATCTTCCTAAGTGATATCTTATGATAAGTTTCTTTTCCTGTGTGACTTCTTTCCCTTAGAATCATCGTACCTGAATCCACTCATTTTGCTGCTACTGGTCTTAGGACATTGATTTCGTGGCTGAGGGATATTCCATCGTACGTAAGTTCCACAATGTTTGGAACCATTTTTATATTTCCTGGGATATTTCAGGTGTACCCAGGTTGAGGTTCTTGTAAGCAGTGCAGCCCTCAATTTGGGGGTGGCTCTGTCTTATGGATTTTCAGTTTTCCCAAGGTATATTCCCTAGACTGGAAGTGCCCTTGGCTCTGTAGCTCTGTTGTTTACTTGTTTTAGGGAACACAATGCACTCCTCCAGTGAGGCGGTTCGCAACTTACATCCCGCCCATCAGCATAACAAGGCTCCCTGTTCTCCAGGGCCTGTCTTGCCTTTCTGGTTTTTACACATTTTGTGGATGTCCCTTTTGACCGGTGGGAAGTGATACTTCTTTGTAGTGCAGATTTGCATTGCCCGCTTGCTTGCTTGGCCAAAAAGGGCGTATGCGTTTTCTCCTGAATATATTCAGGAGAAAACGCATACGCCCTTTTTGGCCAAGTGCATCATTGTCGAAGTTGTGCCCCTCTTCCTGTGCTTTACAGGCGATTCTAACGTACCTCTTGAAATCTGTTTCCTGCTATTCTGCCTCGCATTCAAGTCCGCCTCGTTGCCTTCCCTCAACAGATTTTTGGACGATAGTTGGCCTTGATTACTCTGCCAGTTTGTGAATTGCTGTGCCCCTGAGCTCCATTTTTCAACTCGTTTTTTTGTGAGCTGAACGCAAGTCCAAACATTTGGTTCAGGACCTACACTGGTTCCCGGTGGGTGGCTGAGACTTTGGTGAATTCTTCTTCCTGCCGAGAAATTAGAGTGACATGTGCCCATCCAAATGCCTAACAGCTACTCTCTCATTGGTTCTCCCTCTACCCTTTCCTCCTCTGCCAAATGGGCAACCTGTGTGAACCAGGAGCTTAAAGGGGCTGTCTCTCCAAGTTGGGAGATTGATAGTAAAGCTGTTGGAAAGTCAAACCGGAGCACCAGGAGAGGGACTCTTCGTTGAGTTTTAGAAACCTTTCGTATTCACAGTGTGTCCATTCTCTAGGTTTCCCGTACATGTTATAGCTGTAGTAATATTCCCTTCAACCTGGAGAGGTGGGACCCATGGAATGGTTGCCATGCATTATTGCTTTAAAGGGTCTGCATTTGCTCACCCAATCTCACCAATCCTCTCAGTCCCAAGTGTCCAGCCTCATGCCACATCCAGCTGTCATCGTAGATAGGGTCATTCCAGGTTGCATCAGAGACCCTGAAGGAATTGTAAAGAATTTCCCTGTTTCTTTGTTCTGTTTCTGAAATTCCTTTTTAGAGTGGGTTTGAGCTGATTCTCGCTGCCATGTTTATGCCAGTCTAGACACACTTGATTCCCTTACGGAGACATATCAATACATAGGTTTTAAGATTCTTACTAGTCAGATCTATTCCTCTGCGGGAAATATGGGGTTTTGAGTCCCTTTCACTGAGGAAGGTGTAGGTCTTGTCTATTCCATAGTTGGTTTTTGGAACAGTACCTGTGCTTATATCAAACTCTGGTTTGATGCATCACCCCACCTCTCCTTCCCCCTTAAGCAGGCATAAGAGTGTTTTCTAAATGTGAGACTCTGTTCTCTTTGCTAACTCAGTTCCTGTGTGGCCATGTTTACAGGATCTTCCTAAGTGATATCTTATGATAAGTTTCTTTTCCTGTGTGACTTCTTTCCCTTAGAATCATCGTACCTGAATCCACTCATTTTGCTGCTACTGGTCTTAGGACATTGATTTCGTGGCTGAGGGATATTCCATCGTACGTAAGTTCCACAATGTTTGGAACCATTTTTATATTTCCTGGGATATTTCAGGTGTACCCAGGTTGAGGTTCTTGTAAGCAGTGCAGCCCTCAATTTGGGGGTGGCTCTGTCTTATGGATTTTCAGTTTTCCCAAGGTATATTCCCTAGACTGGAAGTGCCCTTGGCTCTGTAGCTCTGTTGTTTACTTGTTTTAGGGAACACAATGCACTCCTCCAGTGAGGCGGTTGGCAACTTACATCCCGCCCATCAGCATAACAAGGCTCCCTGTTCTCCAGGGCCTGTCTTGCCTTTCTGGTTTTTACACATTTTGTGGATGTCCCTTTTGACCGGTGGGAAGTGATACTTCTTTGTAGTGCAGATTTGCATTGCCCGCTTGCTTGCTTGGCCAAAAAGGGCGTATGCGTTTTCTCCTGAATATATTCAGGAGAAAACGCATACGCCCTTTTTGGCCAAGTGCATCATTGTCGAAGTTGTGCCCCTCTTCCTGTGCTTTACAGGCGATTCTAACGTACCTCTTGAAATCTGTTTCCTGCTATTCTGCCTCGCATTCAAGTCCGCCTCGTTGCCTTCCCTCAACAGATTTTTGGACGATAGTTGGCCTTGATTACTCTGCCAGTTTGTGAATTGCTGTGCCCCTGAGCTCCATTTTTCAACTCGTTTTTTTGTGAGCTGAACGCAAGTCCAAACATTTGGTTCAGGACCTACACTGGTTCCCGGTGGGTGGCTGAGACTTTGGTGAATTCTTCTTCCTGCCGGGAAATTAGAGTGACATGTGCCCATCCAAATGCCTAACAGCTACTCTCTCATTGGTTCTCCCTCTACCCTTTCCTCCTCTGCCAAATGGGCAACCTGTGTGAACCAGGAGCTTAAAGGGGCTGTCTCTCCAAGTTGGGAGATTGATAGTAAAGCTGTTGGAAAGTCAAACCGGAGCACCAGGAGAGGGACTCTTCGTTGAGTTTTAGAAACCTTTCGTATTCACAGTGTGTCCATTCTCTAGGTTTCCCGTACATGTTATAGCTGTAGTAATATTCCCTTCAACCTGGAGAGGTGGGACCCATGGAATGGTTGCCATGCATTATTGCTTTAAAGGGTCTGCATTTGCTCACCCAATCTCACCAATCCTCTCAGTCCCAAGTGTCCAGCCTCATGCCACATCCAGCTGTCATCGTAGATAGGGTCATTCCAGGTTGCATCAGAGACCCTGAAGGAATTGTAAAGAATTTCCCTGTTTCTTTGTTCTGTTTTTGAAATTCCTTTTTAGAGTGGGTTTGAGCTGATTCTCGCTGCCATGTTTATGCCAGTCTAGACACACTTGATTCCCTTACGGAGACATATCAATACATAGGTTTTAAGATTCTTACTAGTCAGATCTATTCCTCTGCGGGAAATATGGGGTTTTGAGTCCCTTTCACTGAGGAAGGTGTAGGTCTTGTCTATTCCATAGTTGGTTTTTGGAACAGTACCTGTGCTTATATCAAACTCTGGTTTGATGCATCACCCCACCTCTCCTTCCCCCTTAAGCAGGCATAAGAGTGTTTTCTAAATGTGAGACTCTGTTCTCTTTGCTAACTCAGTTCCTGTGTGGCCATGTTCACAGGATCTTCCTAAGTGATATCTTATGATAAGTTTCTTTTCCTGTGTGACTTCTTTCCCTTAGAATCATCGTACCTGAATCCACTCATTTTGCTGCTACTGGTCTTAGGACATTGATTTCGTGGCTGAGGGATATTCCATCGTACGTAAGTTCCACAATGTTTGGAACCATTTTTATATTTCCTGGGATATTTCAGGTGTACCCAGGTTGAGGTTCTTGTAAGCAGTGCAGCCCTCAATTTGGGGGTGGCTCTGTCTTATGGATTTTCAGTTTTCCCAAGGTATATTCCCTAGACTGGAAGTGCCCTTGGCTCTGTAGCTCTGTTGTTTACTTGTTTTAGGGAACACAATGCACTCCTCCAGTGAGGCGGTTGGCAACTTACATCCCGCCCATCAGCATAACAAGGCTCCCTGTTCTCCAGGGCCTGTCTTGCCTTTCTGGTTTTTACACATTTTGTGGATGTCCCTTTTGACCGGTGGGAAGTGATACTTCTTTGTAGTGCAGATTTGCATTGCCCGCTTGCTTGCTTGGCCAAAAAGGGCGTATGCGTTTTCTCCTGAATATATTCAGGAGAAAACGCATACGCCCTTTTTGGCCAAGTGCATCATTGTCGAAGTTGTGCCCCTCTTCCTGTGCTTTACAGGCGATTCTAACGTACCTCTTGAAATCTGTTTCCTGCTATTCTGCCTCGCATTCAAGTCCGCCTCGTTGCCTTCCCTCAACAGATTTTTGGACGATAGTTGGCCTTGATTACTCTGCCAGTTTGTGAATTGCTGTGCCCCTGAGCTCCATTTTTCAACTCGTTTTTTTGTGAGCTGAACGCAAGTCCAAACATTTGGTTCAGGACCTACACTGGTTCCCGGTGGGTGGCTGAGACTTTGGTGAATTCTTCTTCCTGCCGGGAAATTAGAGTGACATGTGCCCATCCAAATGCCTAACAGCTACTCTCTCATTGGTTCTCCCTCTTCCCTTTCCTCGTCTGCCAAATGGGCAACCTGTGTGAACCAGGAGCTTAAAGGGGCTGTCTCTCCAAGTTGGGAGATTGATAGTAAAGCTGTTGGAAAGTCAAACCGGAGCACCAGGAGAGGGACTCTTCGTTGAGTTTTAGAAACCTTTCGTATTCACAGTGTGTCCATTCTCTAGGTTTCCCGTACATGTTATAGCTGTAGTAATATTCCCTTCAACCTGGAGAGGTGGGACCCATGGAATGGTTGCCATGCATTATTGCTTTAAAGGGTCTGCATTTGCTCACCCAATCTCACCAATCCTCTCAGTCCCAAGTGTCCAGCCTCATGCCACATCCAGCTGTCATCGTAGATAGGGTCATTCCAGGTTGCATCAGAGACCCTGAAGGAATTGTAAAGAATTTCCCTGTTTCTTTGTTCTGTTTCTGAAATTCCTTTTTAGAGTGGGTTTGAGCTGATTCTCGCTGCCATGTTTATGCCAGTCTAGACACACTTGATTCCCTTACGGAGACATATCAATACATAGGTTTTAAGATTCTTACTAGTCAGATCTATTCCTCTGCGGGAAATATGGGGTTTTGAGTCCCTTTCACTGAGGAAGGTGTAGGTCTTGTCTATTCCATAGTTGGTTTTTGGAACAGTACCTGTGCTTATATCAAACTCTGGTTTGATGCATCACCCCACCTCTCCTTCCCCCTTAAGCAGGCATAAGAGTGTTTTCTAAATGTGAGACTCTGTTCTCTTTGCTAACTCAGTTCCTGTGTGGCCATGTTCACAGGATCTTCCTAAGTGATATCTTATGATAAGTTTCTTTTCCTGTGTGACTTCTTTCCCTTAGAATCATCGTACCTGAATCCACTCATTTTGCTGCTACTGGTCTTAGGACATTGATTTCGTGGCTGAGGGATATTCCATCGTACGTAAGTTCCACAATGTTTGGAACCATTTTTATATTTCCTGGGATATTTCAGGTGTACCCAGGTTGAGGTTCTTGTAAGCAGTGCAGCCCTCAATTTGGGGGTGGCTCTGTCTTATGGATTTTCAGTTTTCCCAAGGTATATTCCCTAGACTGGAAGTGCCCTTGGCTCTGTAGCTCTGTTGTTTACTTGTTTTAGGGAACACAATGCACTCCTCCAGTGAGGCGGTTGGCAACTTACATCCCGCCCATCAGCATAACAAGGCTCCCTGTTCTCCAGGGCCTGTCTTGCCTTTCTGGTTTTTACACATTTTGTGGATGTCCCTTTTGACCGGTGGGAAGTGATACTTCTTTGTAGTGCAGATTTGCATTGCCTGCTTGCTTGCTTGGCCAAAAAGGGCGTATGCGTTTTCTCCTGAATATATTCAGGAGAAAACGCATACGCCCTTTTTGGCCAAGTGCATCATTGTCGAAGTTGTGCCCCTCTTCCTGTGCTTTACAGGCGATTCTAACGTACCTCTTGAAATCTGTTTCCTGCTATTCTGCCTCGCATTCAAGTCCGCCTCGTTGCCTTCCCTCAACAGATTTTTGGACGATAGTTGGCCTTGATTACTCTGCCAGTTTGTGAATTGCTGTGCCCCTGAGCTCCATTTTTCAACTCGTTTTTTTGTGAGCTGAACGCAAGTCCAAACATTTGGTTCAGGACCTACACTGGTTCCCGGTGGGTGGCTGAGACTTTGGTGAATTCTTCTTCCTGCCGGGAAATTAGAGTGACATGTGCCCATCCAAATGCCTAACAGCTACTCTCTCATTGGTTCTCCCTCTTCCCTTTCCTCCTCTGCCAAATGGGCAACCTGTGTGAACCAGGAGCTTAAAGGGGCTGTCTCTCCAAGTTGGGAGATTGATAGTAAAGCTGTTGGAAAGTCAAACCGGAGCACCAGGAGAGGGACTCTTCGTTGAGTTTTAGAAACCTTTCGTATTCACAGTGTGTCCATTCTCTAGGTTTCCCGTACATGTTATAGCTGTAGTAATATTCCCTTCAACCTGGAGAGGTGGGACCCATGGAATGGTTGCCATGCATTATTGCTTTAAAGGGTCTGCATTTGCTCACCCAATCTCACCAATCCTCTCAGTCCCAAGTGTCCAGCCTCATGCCACATCCAGCTGTCATCGTAGATAGGGTCATTCCAGGTTGCATCAGAGACCCTGAAGGAATTGTAAAGAATTTCCCTGTTTCTTTGTTCTGTTTTTGAAATTCCTTTTTAGAGTGGGTTTGAGCTGATTCTCGCTGCCATGTTTATGCCAGTCTAGACACACTTGATTCCCTTACGGAGACATATCAATACATAGGTTTTAAGATTCTTACTAGTCAGATCTATTCCTCTGCGGGAAATATGGGGTTTTGAGTCCCTTTCACTGAGGAAGGTGTAGGTCTTGTCTATTCCATAGTTGGTTTTTGGAACAGTACCTGTGCTTATATCAAACTCTGGTTTGATGCATCACCCCACCTCTCCTTCCCCCTTAAGCAGGCATAAGAGTGTTTTCTAAATGTGAGACTCTGTTCTCTTTGCTAACTCAGTTCCTGTGTAGCCATGTTCACAGGATCTTCCTAAGTGATATCTTATGATAAGTTTCTTTTCCTGTGTGACTTCTTTCCCTTAGAATCATCGTACCTGAATCCACTCATTTTGCTGCTACTGGTCTTAGGACATTGATTTCGTGGCTGAGGGATATTCCATCGTACGTAAGTTCCACAATGTTTGGAACCATTTTTATATTTCCTGGGATATTTCAGGTGTACCCAGGTTGAGGTTCTTGTAAGCAGTGCAGCCCTCAATTTGGGGGTGGCTCTGTCTTATGGATTTTCAGTTTTCCCAAGGTATATTCCCTAGACTGGAAGTGCCCTTGGCTCTGTAGCTCTGTTGTTTACTTGTTTTAGGGAACACAATGCACTCCTCCAGTGAGGCGGTTCGCAACTTACATCCCGCCCATCAGCATAACAAGGCTCCCTGTTCTCCAGGGCCTGTCTTGCCTTTCTGGTTTTTACACATTTTGTGGATGACCCTTTTGACCGGTGGGAAGTGATACTTCTTTGTAGTGCAGATTTGCATTGCCCGCTTGCTTGCTTGGCCAAAAAGGGCGTATGCGTTTTCTCCTGAATATATTCAGGAGAAAACGCATACGCCCTTTTTGGCCAAGTGCATCATTGTCGAAGTTGTGCCCCTCTTCCTGTGCTTTACAGGCGATTCTAACGTACCTCTTGAAATCTGTTTCCTGCTATTCTGCCTCGCATTCAAGTCCGCCTCGTTGCCTTCCCTCAACAGATTTTTGGACGATAGTTGGCCTTGATTACTCTGCCAGTTTGTGAATTGCTGTGCCCCTGAGCTCCATTTTTCAACTCGTTTTTTTGTGAGCTGAACGCAAGTCCAAACATTTGGTTCAGGACCTACACTGGTTCCCGGTGGGTGGCTGAGACTTTGGTGAATTCTTCTTCCTGCCGGGAAATTAGAGTGACATGTGCCCATCCAAATGCCTAACAGCTACTCTCTCATTGGTTCTCCCTCTTCCCTTTCCTCCTCTGCCAAATGGGCAACCTGTGTGAACCAGGAGCTTAAAGGGGCTGTCTCTCCAAGTTGGGAGATTGATAGTAAAGCTGTTGGAAAGTCAAACCGGAGCACCAGGAGAGGGACTCTTCGTTGAGTTTTAGAAACCTTTCGTATTCACAGTGTGTCCATTCTCTAGGTTTCCCGTACATGTTATAGCTGTAGTAATATTCCCTTCAACCTGGAGAGGTGGGACCCATGGAATGGTTGCCATGCATTATTGCTTTAAAGGGTCTGCATTTGCTCACCCAATCTCACCAATCCTCTCAGTCCCAAGTGTCCAGCCTCATGCCACATCCAGCTGTCATCGTAGATAGGGTCATTCCAGGTTGCATCAGAGACCCTGAAGGAATTGTAAAGAATTTCCCTGTTTCTTTGTTCTGTTTTTGAAATTCCTTTTTAGAGTGGGTTTGAGCTGATTCTCGCTGCCATGTTTATGCCAGTCTAGACACACTTGATTCCCTTACGGAGACATATCAATACATAGGTTTTAAGATTCTTACTAGTCAGATCTATTCCTCTGCGGGAAATATGGGGTTTTGAGTCCCTTTCACTGAGGAAGGTGTAGGTCTTGTCTATTCCATAGTTGGTTTTTGGAACAGTACCTGTGCTTATATCAAACTCTGGTTTGATGCATCACCCCACCTCTCCTTCCCCCTTAAGCAGGCATAAGAGTGTTTTCTAAATGTGAGACTCTGTTCTCTTTGCTAACTCAGTTCCTGTGTAGCCATGTTCACAGGATCTTCCTAAGTGATATCTTATGATAAGTTTCTTTTCCTGTGTGACTTCTTTCCCTTAGAATCATCGTACCTGAATCCACTCATTTTGCTGCTACTGGTCTTAGGACATTGATTTCGTGGCTGAGGGATATTCCATCGTACGTAAGTTCCACAATGTTTGGAACCATTTTTATATTTCCTGGGATATTTCAGGTGTACCCAGGTTGAGGTTCTTGTAAGCAGTGCAGCCCTCAATTTGGGGGTGGCTCTGTCTTATGGATTTTCAGTTTTCCCAAGGTATATTCCCTAGACTGGAAGTGCCCTTGGCTCTGTAGCTCTGTTGTTTACTTGTTTTAGGGAACACAATGCACTCCTCCAGTGAGGCGGTTGGCAACTTACATCCCGCCCATCAGCATAACAAGGCTCCCTGTTCTCCAGGGCCTGTCTTGCCTTTCTGGTTTTTACACATTTTGTGGATGTCCCTTTTGACCGGTGGGAAGTGATACTTCTTTGTAGTGCAGATTTGCATTGCCCGCTTGCTTGCTTGGCCAAAAAGGGCGTATGCGTTTTCTCCTGAATATATTCAGGAGAAAACGCATACGCCCTTTTTGGCCAAGTGCATCATTGTCGAAGTTGTGCCCCTCTTCCTGTGCTTTACAGGCGATTCTAACGTACCTCTTGAAATCTGTTTCCTGCTATTCTGCCTCGCATTCAAGTCCGCCTCGTTGCCTTCCCTCAACAGATTTTTGGACGATAGTTGGCCTTGATTACTCTGCCAGTTTGTGAATTGCTGTGCCCCTGAGCTCCATTTTTCAACTCGTTTTTTTGTGAGCTGAACGCAAGTCCAAACATTTGGTTCAGGACCTACACTGGTTCCCGGTGGGTGGCTGAGACTTTGGTGAATTCTTCTTCCTGCCGGGAAATTAGAGTGACATGTGCCCATCCAAATGCCTAACAGCTACTCTCTCATTGGTTCTCCCTCTTCCCTTTCCTCCTCTGCCAAATGGGCAACCTGTGTGAACCAGGAGCTTAAAGGGGCTGTCTCTCCAAGTTGGGAGATTGATAGTAAAGCTGTTGGAAAGTCAAACCGGAGCACCAGGAGAGGGACTCTTCGTTGAGTTTTAGAAACCTTTCGTATTCACAGTGTGTCCATTCTCTAGGTTTCCCGTACATGTTATAGCTGTAGTAATATTCCCTTCAACCTGGAGAGGTGGGACCCATGGAATGGTTGCCATGCATTATTGCTTTAAAGGGTCTGCATTTGCTCACCCAATCTCACCAATCCTCTCAGTCCCAAGTGTCCAGCCTCATGCCACATCCAGCTGTCATCGTAGATAGGGTCATTCCAGGTTGCATCAGAGACCCTGAAGGAATTGTAAAGAATTTCCCTGTTTCTTTGTTCTGTTTTTGAAATTCCTTTTTAGAGTGGGTTTGAGCTGATTCTCGCTGCCATGTTTATGCCAGTCTAGACACACTTGATTCCCTTACGGAGACATATCAATACATAGGTTTTAAGATTCTTACTAGTCAGATCTATTCCTCTGCGGGAAATATGGGGTTTTGAGTCCCTTTCACTGAGGAAGGTGTAGGTCTTGTCTATTCCATAGTTGGTTTTTGGAACAGTACCTGTGCTTATATCAAACTCTGGTTTGATGCATCACCCCACCTCTCCTTCCCCCTTAAGCAGGCATAAGAGTGTTTTCTAAATGTGAGACTCTGTTCTCTTTGCTAACTCAGTTCCTGTGTAGCCATGTTCACAGGATCTTCCTAAGTGATATCTTATGATAAGTTTCTTTTCCTGTGTGACTTCTTTCCCTTAGAATCATCGTACCTGAATCCACTCATTTTGCTGCTACTGGTCTTAGGACATTGATTTCGTGGCTGAGGGATATTCCATCGTACGTAAGTTCCACAATGTTTGGAACCATTTTTATATTTCCTGGGATATTTCAGGTGTACCCAGGTTGAGGTTCTTGTAAGCAGTGCAGCCCTCAATTTGGGGGTGGCTCTGTCTTATGGATTTTCAGTTTTCCCAAGGTATATTCCCTAGACTGGAAGTGCCCTTGGCTCTGTAGCTCTGTTGTTTACTTGTTTTAGGGAACACAATGCACTCCTCCAGTGAGGCGGTTGGCAACTTACATCCCGCCCATCAGCATAACAAGGCTCCCTGTTCTCCAGGGCCTGTCTTGCCTTTCTGGTTTTTACACATTTTGTGGATGTCCCTTTTGACCGGTGGGAAGTGATACTTCTTTGTAGTGCAGATTTGCATTGCCCGCTTGCTTGCTTGGCCAAAAAGGGCGTATGCGTTTTCTCCTGAATATATTCAGGAGAAAACGCATACGCCCTTTTTGGCCAAGTGCATCATTGTCGAAGTTGTGCCCCTCTTCCTGTGCTTTACAGGCGATTCTAACGTACCTCTTGAAATCTGTTTCCTGCTATTCTGCCTCGCATTCAAGTCCGCCTCGTTGCCTTCCCTCAACAGATTTTTGGACGATAGTTGGCCTTGATTACTCTGCCAGTTTGTGAATTGCTGTGCCCCTGAGCTCCATTTTTCAACTCGTTTTTTTGTGAGCTGAACGCAAGTCCAAACATTTGGTTCAGGACCTACACTGGTTCCCGGTGGGTGGCTGAGACTTTGGTGAATTCTTCTTCCTGCCGGGAAATTAGAGTGACATGTGCCCATCCAAATGCCTAACAGCTACTCTCTCATTGGTTCTCCCTCTTCCCTTTCCTCCTCTGCCAAATGGGCAACCTGTGTGAACCAGGAGCTTAAAGGGGCTGTCTCTCCAAGTTGGGAGATTGATAGTAAAGCTGTTGGAAAGTCAAACCGGAGCACCAGGAGAGGGACTCTTCGTTGAGTTTTAGAAACCTTTCGTATTCACAGTGTGTCCATTCTCTAGGTTTCCCGTACATGTTATAGCTGTAGTAATATTCCCTTCAACCTGGAGAGGTGGGACCCATGGAATGGTTGCCATGCATTATTGCTTTAAAGGGTCTGCATTTGCTCACCCAATCTCACCAATCCTCTCAGTCCCAAGTGTCCAGCCTCATGCCACATCCAGCTGTCATCGTAGATAGGGTCATTCCAGGTTGCATCAGAGACCCTGAAGGAATTGTAAAGAATTTCCCTGTTTCTTTGTTCTGTTTTTGAAATTCCTTTTTAGAGTGGGTTTGAGCTGATTCTCGCTGCCATGTTTATGCCAGTCTAGACACACTTGATTCCCTTACGGAGACATATCAATACATAGGTTTTAAGATTCTTACTAGTCAGATCTATTCCTCTGCGGGAAATATGGGGTTTTGAGTCCCTTTCACTGAGGAAGGTGTAGGTCTTGTCTATTCCATAGTTGGTTTTTGGAACAGTACCTGTGCTTATATCAAACTCTGGTTTGATGCATCACCCCACCTCTCCTTCCCCCTTAAGCAGGCATAAGAGTGTTTTCTAAATGTGAGACTCTGTTCTCTTTGCTAACTCAGTTCCTGTGTAGCCATGTTCACAGGATCTTCCTAAGTGATATCTTATGATAAGTTTCTTTTCCTGTGTGACTTCTTTCCCTTACAATCATCGTACCTGAATCCACTCATTTTGCTGCTACTGGTCTTAGGACATTGATTTCGTGGCTGAGGGATATTCCATCGTACGTAAGTTCCACAATGTTTGGAACCATTTTTATATTTCCTGGGATATTTCAGGTGTACCCAGGTTGAGGTTCTTGTAAGCAGTGCAGCCCTCAATTTGGGGGTGGCTCTGTCTTATGGATTTTCAGTTTTCCCAAGGTATATTCCCTAGACTGGAAGTGCCCTTGGCTCTGTAGCTCTGTTGTTTACTTGTTTTAGGGAACACAATGCACTCCTCCAGTGAGGCGGTTGGCAACTTACATCCCGCCCATCAGCATAACAAGGCTCCCTGTTCTCCAGGGCCTGTCTTGCCTTTCTGGTTTTTACACATTTTGTGGATGTCCCTTTTGACCGGTGGGAAGTGATACTTCTTTGTAGTGCAGATTTGCATTGCCCGCTTGCTTGCTTGGCCAAAAAGGGCGTATGCGTTTTCTCCTGAATATATTCAGGAGAAAACGCATACGCCCTTTTTGGCCAAGTGCATCATTGTCGAAGTTGTGCCCCTCTTCCTGTGCTTTACAGGCGATTCTAACGTACCTCTTGAAATCTGTTTCCTGCTATTCTGCCTCGCATTCAAGTCCGCCTCGTTGCCTTCCCTCAACAGATTTTTGGACGATAGTTGGCCTTGATTACTCTGCCAGTTTGTGAATTGCTGTGCCCCTGAGCTCCATTTTTCAACTCGTTTTTTTGTGAGCTGAACGCAAGTCCAAACATTTGGTTCAGGACCTACACTGGTTCCCGGTGGGTGGCTGAGACTTTGGTGAATTCTTCTTCCTGCCGGGAAATTAGAGTGACATGTGCCCATCCAAATGCCTAACAGCTACTCTCTCATTGGTTCTCCCTCTTCCCTTTCCTCCTCTGCCAAATGGGCAACCTGTGTGAACCAGGAGCTTAAAGGGGCTGTCTCTCCAAGTTGGGAGATTGATAGTAAAGCTGTTGGAAAGTCAAACCGGAGCACCAGGAGAGGGACTCTTCGTTGAGTTTTAGAAACCTTTCGTATTCACAGTGTGTCCATTCTCTAGGTTTCCCGTACATGTTATAGCTGTAGTAATATTCCCTTCAACCTGGAGAGGTGGGACCCATGGAATGGTTGCCATGCATTATTGCTTTAAAGGGTCTGCATTTGCTCACCCAATCTCACCAATCCTCTCAGTCCCAAGTGTCCAGCCTCATGCCACATCCAGCTGTCATCGTAGATAGGGTCATTCCAGGTTGCATCAGAGACCCTGAAGGAATTGTAAAGAATTTCCCTGTTTCTTTGTTCTGTTTTTGAAATTCCTTTTTAGAGTGGGTTTGAGCTGATTCTCGCTGCCATGTTTATGCCAGTCTAGACACACTTGATTCCCTTACGGAGACATATCAATACATAGGTTTTAAGATTCTTACTAGTCAGATCTATTCCTCTGCGGGAAATATGGGGTTTTGAGTCCCTTTCACTGAGGAAGGTGTAGGTCTTGTCTATTCCATAGTTGGTTTTTGGAACAGTACCTGTGCTTATATCAAACTCTGGTTTGATGCATCACCCCACCTCTCCTTCCCCCTTAAGCAGGCATAAGAGTGTTTTCTAAATGTGAGACTCTGTTCTCTTTGCTAACTCAGTTCCTGTGTAGCCATGTTCACAGGATCTTCCTAAGTGATATCTTATGATAAGTTTCTTTTCCTGTGTGACTTCTTTCCCTTAGAATCATCGTACCTGAATCCACTCATTTTGCTGCTACTGGTCTTAGGACATTGATTTCGTGGCTGAGGGATATTCCATCGTACGTAAGTTCCACAATGTTTGGAACCATTTTTATATTTCCTGGGATATTTCAGGTGTACCCAGGTTGAGGTTCTTGTAAGCAGTGCAGCCCTCAATTTGGGGGTGGCTCTGTCTTATGGATTTTCAGTTTTCCCAAGGTATATTCCCTAGACTGGAAGTGCCCTTGGCTCTGTAGCTCTGTTGTTTACTTGTTTTAGGGAACACAATGCACTCCTCCAGTGAGGCGGTTCGCAACTTACATCCCGCCCATCAGCATAACAAGGCTCCCTGTTCTCCAGGGCCTGTCTTGCCTTTCTGGTTTTTACACATTTTGTGGATGTCCCTTTTGACCGGTGGGAAGTGATACTTCTTTGTAGTGCAGATTTGCATTGCCCGCTTGCTTGCTTGGCCAAAAAGGGCGTATGCGTTTTCTCCTGAATATATTCAGGAGAAAACGCATACGCCCTTTTTGGCCAAGTGCATCATTGTCGAAGTTGTGCCCCTCTTCCTGTGCTTTACAGGCGATTCTAACGTACCTCTTGAAATCTGTTTCCTGCTATTCTGCCTCGCATTCAAGTCCGCCTCGTTGCCTTCCCTCAACAGATTTTTGGACGATAGTTGGCCTTGATTACTCTGCCAGTTTGTGAATTGCTGTGCCCCTGAGCTCCATTTTTCAACTCGTTTTTTTGTGAGCTGAACGCAAGTCCAAACATTTGGTTCAGGACCTACACTGGTTCCCGGTGGGTGGCTGAGACTTTGGTGAATTCTTCTTCCTGCCGGGAAATTAGAGTGACATGTGCCCATCCAAATGCCTAACAGCTACTCTCTCATTGGTTCTCCCTCTTCCCTTTCCTCCTCTGCCAAATGGGCAACCTGTGTGAACCAGGAGCTTAAAGGGGCTGTCTCTCCAAGTTGGGAGATTGATAGTAAAGCTGTTGGAAAGTCAAACCGGAGCACCAGGAGAGGGACTCTTCGTTGAGTTTTAGAAACCTTTCGTATTCACAGTGTGTCCATTCTCTAGGTTTCCCGTACATGTTATAGCTGTAGTAATATTCCCTTCAACCTGGAGAGGTGGGACCCATGGAATGGTTGCCATGCATTATTGCTTTAAAGGGTCTGCATTTGCTCACCCAATCTCACCAATCCTCTCAGTCCCAAGTGTCCAGCCTCATGCCACATCCAGCTGTCATCGTAGATAGGGTCATTCCAGGTTGCATCAGAGACCCTGAAGGAATTGTAAAGAATTTCCCTGTTTCTTTGTTCTGTTTTTGAAATTCCTTTTTAGAGTGGGTTTGAGCTGATTCTCGCTGCCATGTTTATGCCAGTCTAGACACACTTGATTCCCTTACGGAGACATATCAATACATAGGTTTTAAGATTCTTACTAGTCAGATCTATTCCTCTGCGGGAAATATGGGGTTTTGAGTCCCTTTCACTGAGGAAGGTGTAGGTCTTGTCTATTCCATAGTTGGTTTTTGGAACAGTACCTGTGCTTATATCAAACTCTGGTTTGATGCATCACCCCACCTCTCCTTCCCCCTTAAGCAGGCATAAGAGTGTTTTCTAAATGTGAGACTCTGTTCTCTTTGCTAACTCAGTTCCTGTGTAGCCATGTTCACAGGATCTTCCTAAGTGATATCTTATGATAAGTTTCTTTTCCTGTGTGACTTCTTTCCCTTAGAATCATCGTACCTGAATCCACTCATTTTGCTGCTACTGGTCTTAGGACATTGATTTCGTGGCTGAGGGATATTCCATCGTACGTAAGTTCCACAATGTTTGGAACCATTTTTATATTTCCTGGGATATTTCAGGTGTACCCAGGTTGAGGTTCTTGTAAGCAGTGCAGCCCTCAATTTGGGGGTGGCTCTGTCTTATGGATTTTCAGTTTTCCCAAGGTATATTCCCTAGACTGGAAGTGCCCTTGGCTCTGTAGCTCTGTTGTTTACTTGTTTTAGGGAACACAATGCACTCCTCCAGTGAGGCGGTTGGCAACTTACATCCCGCCCATCAGCATAACAAGGCTCCCTGTTCTCCAGGGCCTGTCTTGCCTTTCTGGTTTTTACACATTTTGTGGATGTCCCTTTTGACCGGTGGGAAGTGATACTTCTTTGTAGTGCAGATTTGCATTGCCCGCTTCCTTGCTTGGCCAAAAAGGGCGTATGCGTTTTCTCCTGAATATATTCAGGAGAAAACGCATACGCCCTTTTTGGCCAAGTGCATCATTGTCGAAGTTGTGCCCCTCTTCCTGTGCTTTACAGGCGATTCTAACGTACCTCTTGAAATCTGTTTCCTGCTATTCTGCCTCGCATTCAAGTCCGCCTCGTTGCCTTCCCTCAACAGATTTTTGGACGATAGTTGGCCTTGATTACTCTGCCAGTTTGTGAATTGCTGTGCCCCTGAGCTCCATTTTTCAACTCGTTTTTTTGTGAGCTGAACGCAAGTCCAAACATTTGGTTCAGGACCTACACTGGTTCCCGGTGGGTGGCTGAGACTTTGGTGAATTCTTCTTCCTGCCGGGAAGTTAGAGTGACATGTGCCCATCCAAATGCCTAACAGCTACTCTCTCATTGGTTCTCCCTCTTCCCTTTCCTCCTCTGCCAAATGGGCAACCTGTGTGAACCAGGAGCTTAAAGGGGCTGTCTCTCCAAGTTGGGAGATTGATAGTAAAGCTGTTGGAAAGTCAAACCGGAGCACCAGGAGAGGGACTCTTCGTTGAGTTTTAGAAACCTTTCGTATTCACAGTGTGTCCATTCTCTAGGTTTCCCGTACATGTTATAGCTGTAGTAATATTCCCTTCAACCTGGAGAGGTGGGACCCATGGAATGGTTGCCATGCATTATTGCTTTAAAGGGTCTGCATTTGCTCACCCAATCTCACCAATCCTCTCAGTCCCAAGTGTCCAGCCTCATGCCACATCCAGCTGTCATCGTAGATAGGGTCATTCCAGGTTGCATCAGAGACCCTGAAGGAATTGTAAAGAATTTCCCTGTTTCTTTGTTCTGTTTTTGAAATTCCTTTTTAGAGTGGGTTTGAGCTGATTCTCGCTGCCATGTTTATGCCAGTCTAGACACACTTGATTCCCTTACGGAGACATATCAATACATAGGTTTTAAGATTCTTACTAGTCAGATCTATTCCTCTGCGGGAAATATGGGGTTTTGAGTCCCTTTCACTGAGGAAGGTGTAGGTCTTGTCTATTCCATAGTTGGTTTTTGGAACAGTACCTGTGCTTATATCAAACTCTGGTTTGATGCATCACCCCACCTCTCCTTCCCCCTTAAGCAGGCATAAGAGTGTTTTCTAAATGTGAGACTCTGTTCTCTTTGCTAACTCAGTTCCTGTGTAGCCATGTTCACAGGATCTTCCTAAGTGATATCTTATGATAAGTTTCTTTTCCTGTGTGACTTCTTTCCCTTAGAATCATCGTACCTGAATCCACTCATTTTGCTGCTACTGGTCTTAGGACATTGATTTCGTGGCTGAGGGATATTCCATCGTACGTAAGTTCCACAATGTTTGGAACCATTTTTATATTTCCTGGGATATTTCAGGTGTACCCAGGTTGAGGTTCTTGTAAGCAGTGCAGCCCTCAATTTGGGGGTGGCTCTGTCTTATGGATTTTCAGTTTTCCCAAGGTATATTCCCTAGACTGGAAGTGCCCTTGGCTCTGTAGCTCTGTTGTTTACTTGTTTTAGGGAACACAATGCACTCCTCCAGTGAGGCGGTTGGCAACTTACATCCCGCCCATCAGCATAACAAGGCTCCCTGTTCTCCAGGGCCTGTCTTGCCTTTCTGGTTTTTACACATTTTGTGGATGTCCCTTTTGACCGGTGGGAAGTGATACTTCTTTGTAGTGCAGATTTGCATTGCCCGCTTGCTTGCTTGGCCAAAAAGGGCGTATGCGTTTTCTCCTGAATATATTCAGGAGAAAACGCATACGCCCTTTTTGGCCAAGTGCATCATTGTCGAAGTTGTGCCCCTCTTCCTGTGCTTTACAGGCGATTCTAACGTACCTCTTGAAATCTGTTTCCTGCTATTCTGCCTCGCATTCAAGTCCGCCTCGTTGCCTTCCCTCAACAGATTTTTGGACGATAGTTGGCCTTGATTACTCTGCCAGTTTGTGAATTGCTGTGCCCCTGAGCTCCATTTTTCAACTCGTTTTTTTGTGAGCTGAACGCAAGTCCAAACATTTGGTTCAGGACCTACACTGGTTCCCGGTGGGTGGCTGAGACTTTGGTGAATTCTTCTTCCTGCCGGGAAATTAGAGTGACATGTGCCCATCCAAATGCCTAACAGCTACTCTCTCATTGGTTCTCCCTCTTCCCTTTCCTCCTCTGCCAAATGGGCAACCTGTGTGAACCAGGAGCTTAAAGGGGCTGTCTCTCCAAGTTGGGAGATTGATAGTAAAGCTGTTGGAAAGTCAAACCGGAGCACCAGGAGAGGGACTCTTCGTTGAGTTTTAGAAACCTTTCGTATTCACAGTGTGTCCATTCTCTAGGTTTCCCGTACATGTTATAGCTGTAGTAATATTCCCTTCAACCTGGAGAGGTGGGACCCATGGAATGGTTGCCATGCATTATTGCTTTAAAGGGTCTGCATTTGCTCACCCAATCTCACCAATCCTCTCAGTCCCAAGTGTCCAGCCTCATGCCACATCCAGCTGTCATCGTAGATAGGGTCATTCCAGGTTGCATCAGAGACCCTGAAGGAATTGTAAAGAATTTCCCTGTTTCTTTGTTCTGTTTTTGAAATTCCTTTTTAGAGTGGGTTTGAGCTGATTCTCGCTGCCATGTTTATGCCAGTCTAGACACACTTGATTCCCTTACGGAGACATATCAATACATAGGTTTTAAGATTCTTACTAGTCAGATCTATTCCTCTGCGGGAAATATGGGGTTTTGAGTCCCTTTCACTGAGGAAGGTGTAGGTCTTGTCTATTCCATAGTTGGTTTTTGGAACAGTACCTGTGCTTATATCAAACTCTGGTTTGATGCATCACCCCACCTCTCCTTCCCCCTTAAGCAGGCATAAGAGTGTTTTCTAAATGTGAGACTCTGTTCTCTTTGCTAACTCAGTTCCTGTGTAGCCATGTTCACAGGATCTTCCTAAGTGATATCTTATGATAAGTTTCTTTTCCTGTGTGACTTCTTTCCCTTAGAATCATCGTACCTGAATCCACTCATTTTGCTGCTACTGGTCTTAGGACATTGATTTCGTGGCTGAGGGATATTCCATCGTACGTAAGTTCCACAATGTTTGGAACCATTTTTATATTTCCTGGGATATTTCAGGTGTACCCAGGTTGAGGTTCTTGTAAGCAGTGCAGCCCTCAATTTGGGGGTGGCTCTGTCTTATGGATTTTCAGTTTTCCCAAGGTATATTCCCTAGACTGGAAGTGCCCTTGGCTCTGTAGCTCTGTTGTTTACTTGTTTTAGGGAACACAATGCACTCCTCCAGTGAGGCGGTTGGCAACTTACATCCCGCCCATCAGCATAACAAGGCTCCCTGTTCTCCAGGGCCTGTCTTGCCTTTCTGGTTTTTACACATTTTGTGGATGTCCCTTTTGACCGGTGGGAAGTGATACTTCTTTGTAGTGCAGATTTGCATTGCCCGCTTGCTTGCTTGGCCAAAAAGGGCGTATGCGTTTTCTCCTGAATATATTCAGGAGAAAACGCATACGCCCTTTTTGGCCAAGTGCATCATTGTCGAAGTTGTGCCCCTCTTCCTGTGCTTTACAGGCGATTCTAACGTACCTCTTGAAATCTGTTTCCTGCTATTCTGCCTCGCATTCAAGTCCGCCTCGTTGCCTTCCCTCAACAGATTTTTGGACGATAGTTGGCCTTGATTACTCTGCCAGTTTGTGAATTGCTGTGCCCCTGAGCTCCATTTTTCAACTCGTTTTTTTGTGAGCTGAACGCAAGTCCAAACATTTGGTTCAGGACCTACACTGGTTCCCGGTGGGTGGCTGAGACTTTGGTGAATTCTTCTTCCTGCCGGGAAATTAGAGTGACATGTGCCCATCCAAATGCCTAACAGCTACTCTCTCATTGGTTCTCCCTCTTCCCTTTCCTCCTCTGCCAAATGGGCAACCTGTGTGAACCAGGAGCTTAAAGGGGCTGTCTCTCCAAGTTGGGAGATTGATAGTAAAGCTGTTGGAAAGTCAAACCGGAGCACCAGGAGAGGGACTCTTCGTTGAGTTTTAGAAACCTTTCGTATTCACAGTGTGTCCATTCTCTAGGTTTCCCGTACATGTTATAGCTGTAGTAATATTCCCTTCAACCTGGAGAGGTGGGACCCATGGAATGGTTGCCATGCATTATTGCTTTAAAGGGTCTGCATTTGCTCACCCAATCTCACCAATCCTCTCAGTCCCAAGTGTCCAGCCTCATGCCACATCCAGCTGTCATCGTAGATAGGGTCATTCCAGGTTGCATCAGAGACCCTGAAGGAATTGTAAAGAATTTCCCTGTTTCTTTGTTCTGTTTTTGAAATTCCTTTTTAGAGTGGGTTTGAGCTGATTCTCGCTGCCATGTTTATGCCAGTCTAGACACACTTGATTCCCTTACGGAGACATATCAATACATAGGTTTTAAGATTCTTACTAGTCAGATCTATTCCTCTGCGGGAAATATGGGGTTTTGAGTCCCTTTCACTGAGGAAGGTGTAGGTCTTGTCTATTCCATAGTTGGTTTTTGGAACAGTACCTGTGCTTATATCAAACTCTGGTTTGATGCATCACCCCACCTCTCCTTCCCCCTTAAGCAGGCATAAGAGTGTTTTCTAAATGTGAGACTCTGTTCTCTTTGCTAACTCAGTTCCTGTGTAGCCATGTTCACAGGATCTTCCTAAGTGATATCTTATGATAAGTTTCTTTTCCTGTGTGACTTCTTTCCCTTAGAATCATCGTACCTGAATCCACTCATTTTGCTGCTACTGGTCTTAGGACATTGATTTCGTGGCTGAGGGATATTCCATCGTACGTAAGTTCCACAATGTTTGGAACCATTTTTATATTTCCTGGGATATTTCAGGTGTACCCAGGTTGAGGTTCTTGTAAGCAGTGCAGCCCTCAATTTGGGGGTGGCTCTGTCTTATGGATTTTCAGTTTTCCCAAGGTATATTCCCTAGACTGGAAGTGCCCTTGGCTCTGTAGCTCTGTTGTTTACTTGTTTTAGGGAACACAATGCACTCCTCCAGTGAGGCGGTTGGCAACTTACATCCCGCCCATCAGCATAACAAGGCTCCCTGTTCTCCAGGGCCTGTCTTGCCTTTCTGGTTTTTACACATTTTGTGGATGTCCCTTTTGACCGGTGGGAAGTGATACTTCTTTGTAGTGCAGATTTGCATTGCCCGCTTCCTTGCTTGGCCAAAAAGGGCGTATGCGTTTTCTCCTGAATATATTCAGGAGAAAACGCATACGCCCTTTTTGGCCAAGTGCATCATTGTCGAAGTTGTGCCCCTCTTCCTGTGCTTTACAGGCGATTCTAACGTACCTCTTGAAATCTGTTTCCTGCTATTCTGCCTCGCATTCAAGTCCGCCTCGTTGCCTTCCCTCAACAGATTTTTGGACGATAGTTGGCCTTGATTACTCTGCCAGTTTGTGAATTGCTGTGCCCCTGAGCTCCATTTTTCAACTCGTTTTTTTGTGAGCTGAACGCAAGTCCAAACATTTGGTTCAGGACCTACACTGGTTCCCGGTGGGTGGCTGAGACTTTGGTGAATTCTTCTTCCTGCCGGGAAGTTAGAGTGACATGTGCCCATCCAAATGCCTAACAGCTACTCTCTCATTGGTTCTCCCTCTTCCCTTTCCTCCTCTGCCAAATGGGCAACCTGTGTGAACCAGGAGCTTAAAGGGGCTGTCTCTCCAAGTTGGGAGATTGATAGTAAAGCTGTTGGAAAGTCAAACCGGAGCACCAGGAGAGGGACTCTTCGTTGAGTTTTAGAAACCTTTCGTATTCACAGTGTGTCCATTCTCTAGGTTTCCCGTACATGTTATAGCTGTAGTAATATTCCCTTCAACCTGGAGAGGTGGGACCCATGGAATGGTTGCCATGCATTATTGCTTTAAAGGGTCTGCATTTGCTCACCCAATCTCACCAATCCTCTCAGTCCCAAGTGTCCAGCCTCATGCCACATCCAGCTGTCATCGTAGATAGGGTCATTCCAGGTTGCATCAGAGACCCTGAAGGAATTGTAAAGAATTTCCCTGTTTCTTTGTTCTGTTTTTGAAATTCCTTTTTAGAGTGGGTTTGAGCTGATTCTCGCTGCCATGTTTATGCCAGTCTAGACACACTTGATTCCCTTACGGAGACATATCAATACATAGGTTTTAAGATTCTTACTAGTCAGATCTATTCCTCTGCGGGAAATATGGGGTTTTGAGTCCCTTTCACTGAGGAAGGTGTAGGTCTTGTCTATTCCATAGTTGGTTTTTGGAACAGTACCTGTGCTTATATCAAACTCTGGTTTGATGCATCACCCCACCTCTCCTTCCCCCTTAAGCAGGCATAAGAGTGTTTTCTAAATGTGAGACTCTGTTCTCTTTGCTAACTCAGTTCCTGTGTAGCCATGTTCACAGGATCTTCCTAAGTGATATCTTATGATAAGTTTCTTTTCCTGTGTGACTTCTTTCCCTTAGAATCATCGTACCTGAATCCACTCATTTTGCTGCTACTGGTCTTAGGACATTGATTTCGTGGCTGAGGGATATTCCATCGTACGTAAGTTCCACAATGTTTGGAACCATTTTTATATTTCCTGGGATATTTCAGGTGTACCCAGGTTGAGGTTCTTGTAAGCAGTGCAGCCCTCAATTTGGGGGTGGCTCTGTCTTATGGATTTTCAGTTTTCCCAAGGTATATTCCCTAGACTGGAAGTGCCCTTGGCTCTGTAGCTCTGTTGTTTACTTGTTTTAGGGAACACAATGCACTCCTCCAGTGAGGCGGTTGGCAACTTACATCCCGCCCATCAGCATAACAAGGCTCCCTGTTCTCCAGGGCCTGTCTTGCCTTTCTGGTTTTTACACATTTTGTGGATGTCCCTTTTGACCGGTGGGAAGTGATACTTCTTTGTAGTGCAGATTTGCATTGCCCGCTTGCTTGCTTGGCCAAAAAGGGCGTATGCGTTTTCTCCTGAATATATTCAGGAGAAAACGCATACGCCCTTTTTGGCCAAGTGCATCATTGTCGAAGTTGTGCCCCTCTTCCTGTGCTTTACAGGCGATTCTAACGTACCTCTTGAAATCTGTTTCCTGCTATTCTGCCTCGCATTCAAGTCCGCCTCGTTGCCTTCCCTCAACAGATTTTTGGACGATAGTTGGCCTTGATTACTCTGCCAGTTTGTGAATTGCTGTGCCCCTGAGCTCCATTTTTCAACTCGTTTTTTTGTGAGCTGAACGCAAGTCCAAACATTTGGTTCAGGACCTACACTGGTTCCCGGTGGGTGGCTGAGACTTTGGTGAATTCTTCTTCCTGCCGGGAAATTAGAGTGACATGTGCCCATCCAAATGCCTAACAGCTACTCTCTCATTGGTTCTCCCTCTTCCCTTTCCTCCTCTGCCAAATGGGCAACCTGTGTGAACCAGGAGCTTAAAGGGGCTGTCTCTCCAAGTTGGGAGATTGATAGTAAAGCTGTTGGAAAGTCAAACCGGAGCACCAGGAGAGGGACTCTTCGTTGAGTTTTAGAAACCTTTCGTATTCACAGTGTGTCCATTCTCTAGGTTTCCCGTACATGTTATAGCTGTAGTAATATTCCCTTCAACCTGGAGAGGTGGGACCCATGGAATGGTTGCCATGCATTATTGCTTTAAAGGGTCTGCATTTGCTCACCCAATCTCACCAATCCTCTCAGTCCCAAGTGTCCAGCCTCATGCCACATCCAGCTGTCATCGTAGATAGGGTCATTCCAGGTTGCATCAGAGACCCTGAAGGAATTGTAAAGAATTTCCCTGTTTCTTTGTTCTGTTTTTGAAATTCCTTTTTAGAGTGGGTTTGAGCTGATTCTCGCTGCCATGTTTATGCCAGTCTAGACACACTTGATTCCCTTACGGAGACATATCAATACATAGGTTTTAAGATTCTTACTAGTCAGATCTATTCCTCTGCGGGAAATATGGGGTTTTGAGTCCCTTTCACTGAGGAAGGTGTAGGTCTTGTCTATTCCATAGTTGGTTTTTGGAACAGTACCTGTGCTTATATCAAACTCTGGTTTGATGCATCACCCCACCTCTCCTTCCCCCTTAAGCAGGCATAAGAGTGTTTTCTAAATGTGAGACTCTGTTCTCTTTGCTAACTCAGTTCCTGTGTAGCCATGTTTACAGGATCTTCCTAAGTGATATCTTATGATAAGTTTCTTTTCCTGTGTGACTTCTTTCCCTTAGAATCATCGTACCTGAATCCACTCATTTTGCTGCTACTGGTCTTAGGACATTGATTTCGTGGCTGAGGGATATTCCATCGTACGTAAGTTCCACAATGTTTGGAACCATTTTTATATTTCCTGGGATATTTCAGGTGTACCCAGGTTGAGGTTCTTGTAAGCAGTGCAGCCCTCAATTTGGGGGTGGCTCTGTCTTATGGATTTTCAGTTTTCCCAAGGTATATTCCCTAGACTGGAAGTGCCCTTGGCTCTGTAGCTCTGTTGTTTACTTGTTTTAGGGAACACAATGCACTCCTCCAGTGAGGCGGTTCGCAACTTACATCCCGCCCATCAGCATAACAAGGCTCCCTGTTCTCCAGGGCCTGTCTTGCCTTTCTGGTTTTTACACATTTTGTGGATGTCCCTTTTGACCGGTGGGAAGTGATACTTCTTTGTAGTGCAGATTTGCATTGCCCGCTTGCTTGCTTGGCCAAAAAGGGCGTATGCGTTTTCTCCTGAATATATTCAGGAGAAAACGCATACGCCCTTTTTGGCCAAGTGCATCATTGTCGAAGTTGTGCCCCTCTTCCTGTGCTTTACAGGCGATTCTAACGTACCTCTTGAAATCTGTTTCCTGCTATTCTGCCTCGCATTCAAGTCCGCCTCGTTGCCTTCCCTCAACAGATTTTTGGACGATAGTTGGCCTTGATTACTCTGCCAGTTTGTGAATTGCTGTGCCCCTGAGCTCCATTTTTCAACTCGCTTTTTTGTGAGCTGAACGCAAGTCCAAACATTTGGTTCAGGACCTACACTGGTTCCCGGTGGGTGGCTGAGACTTTGGTGAATTCTTCTTCCTGCCGGGAAATTAGAGTGACATGTGCCCATCCAAATGCCTAACAGCTACTCTCTCATTGGTTCTCCCTCTTCCCTTTCCTCCTCTGCCAAATGGGCAACCTGTGTGAACCAGGAGCTTAAAGGGGCTGTCTCTCCAAGTTGGGAGATTGATAGTAAAGCTGTTGGAAAGTCAAACCGGAGCACCAGGAGAGGGACTCTTCGTTGAGTTTTAGAAACCTTTCGTATTCACAGTGTGTCCATTCTCTAGGTTTCCCGTACATGTTATAGCTGTAGTAATATTCCCTTCAACCTGGAGAGGTGGGACCCATGGAATGGTTGCCATGCATTATTGCTTTAAAGGGTCTGCATTTGCTCACCCAATCTCACCAATCCTCTCAGTCCCAAGTGTCCAGCCTCATGCCACATCCAGCTGTCATCGTAGATAGGGTCATTCCAGGTTGCATCAGAGACCCTGAAGGAATTGTAAAGAATTTCCCTGTTTCTTTGTTCTGTTTTTGAAATTCCTTTTTAGAGTGGGTTTGAGCTGATTCTCGCTGCCATGTTTATGCCAGTCTAGACACACTTGATTCCCTTACGGAGACATATCAATACATAGGTTTTAAGATTCTTACTAGTCAGATCTATTCCTCTGCGGGAAATATGGGGTTTTGAGTCCCTTTCACTGAGGAAGGTGTAGGTCTTGTCTATTCCATAGTTGGTTTTTGGAACAGTACCTGTGCTTATATCAAACTCTGGTTTGATGCATCACCCCACCTCTCCTTCCCCCTTAAGCAGGCATAAGAGTGTTTTCTAAATGTGAGACTCTGTTCTCTTTGCTAACTCAGTTCCTGTGTAGCCATGTTCACAGGATCTTCCTAAGTGATATCTTATGATAAGTTTCTTTTCCTGTGTGACTTCTTTCCCTTAGAATCATCGTACCTGAATCCACTCATTTTGCTGCTACTGGTCTTAGGACATTGATTTCGTGGCTGAGGGATATTCCATCGTACGTAAGTTCCACAATGTTTGGAACCATTTTTATATTTCCTGGGATATTTCAGGTGTACCCAGGTTGAGGTTCTTGTAAGCAGTGCAGCCCTCAATTTGGGGGTGGCTCTGTCTTATGGATTTTCAGTTTTCCCAAGGTATATTCCCTAGACTGGAAGTGCCCTTGGCTCTGTAGCTCTGTTGTTTACTTGTTTTAGGGAACACAATGCACTCCTCCAGTGAGGCGGTTCGCAACTTACATCCCGCCCATCAGCATAACAAGGCTCCCTGTTCTCCAGGGCCTGTCTTGCCTTTCTGGTTTTTACACATTTTGTGGATGTCCCTTTTGACCGGTGGGAAGTGATACTTCTTTGAGGTGCAGATTTGCATTGCCCGCTTGCTTGCTTGGCCAAAAAGGGCGTATGCGTTTTCTCCTGAATATATTCAGGAGAAAACGCATACGCCCTTTTTGGCCAAGTGCATCATTGTCGAAGTTGTGCCCCTCTTCCTGTGCTTTACAGGCGATTCTAACGTACCTCTTGAAATCTGTTTCCTGCTATTCTGCCTCGCATTCAAGTCCGCCTCGTTGCCTTCCCTCAACAGATTTTTGGACGATAGTTGGCCTTGATTACTCTGCCAGTTTGTGAATTGCTGTGCCCCTGAGCTCCATTTTTCAACTCGTTTTTTTGTGAGCTGAACGCAAGTCCAAACATTTGGTTCAGGACCTACACTGGTTCCCGGTGGGTGGCTGAGACTTTGGTGAATTCTTCTTCCTGCCGGGAAATTAGAGTGACATGTGCCCATCCAAATGCCTAACAGCTACTCTCTCATTGGTTCTCCCTCTTCCCTTTCCTCCTCTGCCAAATGGGCAACCTGTGTGAACCAGGAGCTTAAAGGGGCTGTCTCTCCAAGTTGGGAGATTGATAGTAAAGCTGTTGGAAAGTCAAACCGGAGCACCAGGAGAGGGACTCTTCGTTGAGTTTTAGAAACCTTTCGTATTCACAGTGTGTCCATTCTCTAGGTTTCCCGTACATGTTATAGCTGTAGTAATATTCCCTTCAACCTGGAGAGGTGGGACCCATGGAATGGTTGCCATGCATTATTGCTTTAAAGGGTCTGCATTTGCTCACCCAATCTCACCAATCCTCTCAGTCCCAAGTGTCCAGCCTCATGCCACATCCAGCTGTCATCGTAGATAGGGTCATTCCAGGTTGCATCAGAGACCCTGAAGGAATTGTAAAGAATTTCCCTGTTTCTTTGTTCTGTTTTTGAAATTCCTTTTTAGAGTGGGTTTGAGCTGATTCTCGCTGCCATGTTTATGCCAGTCTAGACACACTTGATTCCCTTACGGAGACATATCAATACATAGGTTTTAAGATTCTTACTAGTCAGATCTATTCCTCTGCGGGAAATATGGGGTTTTGAGTCCCTTTCACTGAGGAAGGTGTAGGTCTTGTCTATTCCATAGTTGGTTTATGGAACAGTACCTGTGCTTATATCAAACTCTGGTTTGATGCATCACCCCACCTCTCCTTCCCCCTTAAGCAGGCATAAGAGTGTTTTCTAAATGTGAGACTCTGTTCTCTTTGCTAACTCAGTTCCTGTGTAGCCATGTTCACAGGATCTTCCTAAGTGATATCTTATGATAAGTTTCTTTTCCTGTGTGACTTCTTTCCCTTAGAATCATCGTACCTGAATCCACTCATTTTGCTGCTACTGGTCTTAGGACATTGATTTCGTGGCTGAGGGATATTCCATCGTACGTAAGTTCCACAATGTTTGGAACCATTTTTATATTTCCTGGGATATTTCAGGTGTACCCAGGTTGAGGTTCTTGTAAGCAGTGCAGCCCTCAATTTGGGGGTGGCTCTGTCTTATGGATTTTCAGTTTTCCCAAGGTATATTCCCTAGACTGGAAGTGCCCTTGGCTCTGTAGCTCTGTTGTTTACTTGTTTTAGGGAACACAATGCACTCCTCCAGTGAGGCGGTTCGCAACTTACATCCCGCCCATCAGCATAACAAGGCTCCCTGTTCTCCAGGGCCTGTCTTGCCTTTCTGGTTTTTACACATTTTGTGGATGTCCCTTTTGACCGGTGGGAAGTGATACTTCTTTGTAGTGCAGATTTGCATTGCCCGCTTGCTTGCTTGGCCAAAAAGGGCGTATGCGTTTTCTCCTGAATATATTCAGGAGAAAACGCATACGCCCTTTTTGGCCAAGTGCATCATTGTCGAAGTTGTGCCCCTCTTCCTGTGCTTTACAGGCGATTCTAACGTACCTCTTGAAATCTGTTTCCTGCTATTCTGCCTCGCATTCAAGTCCGCCTCGTTGCCTTCCCTCAACAGATTTTTGGACGATAGTTGGCCTTGATTACTCTGCCAGTTTGTGAATTGCTGTGCCCCTGAGCTCCATTTTTCAACTCGCTTTTTTGTGAGCTGAACGCAAGTCCAAACATTTGGTTCAGGACCTACACTGGTTCCCGGTGGGTGGCTGAGACTTTGGTGAATTCTTCTTCCTGCCGGGAAATTAGAGTGACATGTGCCCATCCAAATGCCTAACAGCTACTCTCTCATTGGTTCTCCCTCTTCCCTTTCCTCCTCTGCCAAATGGGCAACCTGTGTGAACCAGGAGCTTAAAGGGGCTGTCTCTCCAAGTTGGGAGATTGATAGTAAAGCTGTTGGAAAGTCAAACCGGAGCACCAGGAGAGGGACTCTTCGTTGAGTTTTAGAAACCTTTCGTATTCACAGTGTGTCCATTCTCTAGGTTTCCCGTACATGTTATAGCTGTAGTAATATTCCCTTCAACCTGGAGAGGTGGGACCCATGGAATGGTTGCCATGCATTATTGCTTTAAAGGGTCTGCATTTGCTCACCCAATCTCACCAATCCTCTCAGTCCCAAGTGTCCAGCCTCATGCCACATCCAGCTGTCATCGTAGATAGGGTCATTCCAGGTTGCATCAGAGACCCTGAAGGAATTGTAAAGAATTTCCCTGTTTCTTTGTTCTGTTTTTGAAATTCCTTTTTAGAGTGGGTTTGAGCTGATTCTCGCTGCCATGTTTATGCCAGTCTAGACACACTTGATTCCCTTACGGAGACATATCAATACATAGGTTTTAAGATTCTTACTAGTCAGATCTATTCCTCTGCGGGAAATATGGGGTTTTGAGTCCCTTTCACTGAGGAAGGTGTAGGTCTTGTCTATTCCATAGTTGGTTTTTGGAACAGTACCTGTGCTTATATCAAACTCTGGTTTGATGCATCACCCCACCTCTCCTTCCCCCTTAAGCAGGCATAAGAGTGTTTTCTAAATGTGAGACTCTGTTCTCTTTGCTAACTCAGTTCCTGTGTAGCCATGTTCACAGGATCTTCCTAAGTGATATCTTATGATAAGTTTCTTTTCCTGTGTGACTTCTTTCCCTTAGAATCATCGTACCTGAATCCACTCATTTTGCTGCTACTGGTCTTAGGACATTGATTTCGTGGCTGAGGGATATTCCATCGTACGTAAGTTCCACAATGTTTGGAACCATTTTTATATTTCCTGGGATATTTCAGGTGTACCCAGGTTGAGGTTCTTGTAAGCAGTGCAGCCCTCAATTTGGGGGTGGCTCTGTCTTATGGATTTTCAGTTTTCCCAAGGTATATTCCCTAGACTGGAAGTGCCCTTGGCTCTGTAGCTCTGTTGTTTACTTGTTTTAGGGAACACAATGCACTCCTCCAGTGAGGCGGTTGGCAACTTACATCCCGCCCATCAGCATAACAAGGCTCCCTGTTCTCCAGGGCCTGTCTTGCCTTTCTGGTTTTTACACATTTTGTGGATGTCCCTTTTGACCGGTGGGAAGTGATACTTCTTTGAGGTGCAGATTTGCATTGCCCGCTTGCTTGCTTGGCCAAAAAGGGCGTATGCGTTTTCTCCTGAATATATTCAGGAGAAAACGCATACGCCCTTTTTGGCCAAGTGCATCATTGTCGAAGTTGTGCCCCTCTTCCTGTGCTTTACAGGCGATTCTAACGTACCTCTTGAAATCTGTTTCCTGCTATTCTGCCTCGCATTCAAGTCCGCCTCGTTGCCTTCCCTCAACAGATTTTTGGACGATAGTTGGCCTTGATTACTCTGCCAGTTTGTGAATTGCTGTGCCCCTGAGCTCCATTTTTCAACTCGTTTTTTTGTGAGCTGAACGCAAGTCCAAACATTTGGTTCAGGACCTACACTGGTTCCCGGTGGGTGGCTGAGACTTTGGTGAATTCTTCTTCCTGCCGGGAAATTAGAGTGACATGTGCCCATCCAAATGCCTAACAGCTACTCTCTCATTGGTTCTCCCTCTTCCCTTTCCTCCTCTGCCAAATGGGCAACCTGTGTGAACCAGGAGCTTAAAGGGGCTGTCTCTCCAAGTTGGGAGATTGATAGTAAAGCTGTTGGAAAGTCAAACCGGAGCACCAGGAGAGGGACTCTTCGTTGAGTTTTAGAAACCTTTCGTATTCACAGTGTGTCCATTCTCTAGGTTTCCCGTACATGTTATAGCTGTAGTAATATTCCCTTCAACCTGGAGAGGTGGGACCCATGGAATGGTTGCCATGCATTATTGCTTTAAAGGGTCTGCATTTGCTCACCCAATCTCACCAATCCTCTCAGTCCCAAGTGTCCAGCCTCATGCCACATCCAGCTGTCATCGTAGATAGGGTCATTCCAGGTTGCATCAGAGACCCTGAAGGAATTGTAAAGAATTTCCCTGTTTCTTTGTTCTGTTTTTGAAATTCCTTTTTAGAGTGGGTTTGAGCTGATTCTCGCTGCCATGTTTATGCCAGTCTAGACACACTTGATTCCCTTACGGAGACATATCAATACATAGGTTTTAAGATTCTTACTAGTCAGATCTATTCCTCTGCGGGAAATATGGGGTTTTGAGTCCCTTTCACTGAGGAAGGTGTAGGTCTTGTCTATTCCATAGTTGGTTTATGGAACAGTACCTGTGCTTATATCAAACTCTGGTTTGATGCATCACCCCACCTCTCCTTCCCCCTTAAGCAGGCATAAGAGTGTTTTCTAAATGTGAGACTCTGTTCTCTTTGCTAACTCAGTTCCTGTGTAGCCATGTTCACAGGATCTTCCTAAGTGATATCTTATGATAAGTTTCTTTTCCTGTGTGACTTCTTTCCCTTAGAATCATCGTACCTGAATCCACTCATTTTGCTGCTACTGGTCTTAGGACATTGATTTCGTGGCTGAGGGATATTCCATCGTACGTAAGTTCCACAATGTTTGGAACCATTTTTATATTTCCTGGGATATTTCAGGTGTACCCAGGTTGAGGTTCTTGTAAGCAGTGCAGCCCTCAATTTGGGGGTGGCTCTGTCTTATGGATTTTCAGTTTTCCCAAGGTATATTCCCTAGACTGGAAGTGCCCTTGGCTCTGTAGCTCTGTTGTTTACTTGTTTTAGGGAACACAATGCACTCCTCCAGTGAGGCGGTTGGCAACTTACATCCCGCCCATCAGCATAACAAGGCTCCCTGTTCTCCAGGGCCTGTCTTGCCTTTCTGGTTTTTACACATTTTGTGGATGTCCCTTTTGACCGGTGGGAAGTGATACTTCTTTGAGGTGCAGATTTGCATTGCCCGCTTGCTTGCTTGGCCAAAAAGGGCGTATGCGTTTTCTCCTGAATATATTCAGGAGAAAACGCATACGCCCTTTTTGGCCAAGTGCATCATTGTCGAAGTTGTGCCCCTCTTCCTGTGCTTTACAGGCGATTCTAACGTACCTCTTGAAATCTGTTTCCTGCTATTCTGCCTCGCATTCAAGTCCGCCTCGTTGCCTTCCCTCAACAGATTTTTGGACGATAGTTGGCCTTGATTACTCTGCCAGTTTGTGAATTGCTGTGCCCCTGAGCTCCATTTTTCAACTCGTTTTTTTGTGAGCTGAACGCAAGTCCAAACATTTGGTTCAGGACCTACACTGGTTCCCGGTGGGTGGCTGAGACTTTGGTGAATTCTTCTTCCTGCCGGGAAATTAGAGTGACATGTGCCCATCCAAATGCCTAACAGCTACTCTCTCATTGGTTCTCCCTCTTCCCTTTCCTCCTCTGCCAAATGGGCAACCTGTGTGAACCAGGAGCTTAAAGGGGCTGTCTCTCCAAGTTGGGAGATTGATAGTAAAGCTGTTGGAAAGTCAAACCGGAGCACCAGGAGAGGGACTCTTCGTTGAGTTTTAGAAACCTTTCGTATTCACAGTGTGTCCATTCTCTAGGTTTCCCGTACATGTTATAGCTGTAGTAATATTCCCTTCAACCTGGAGAGGTGGGACCCATGGAATGGTTGCCATGCATTATTGCTTTAAAGGGTCTGCATTTGCTCACCCAATCTCACCAATCCTCTCAGTCCCAAGTGTCCAGCCTCATGCCACATCCAGCTGTCATCGTAGATAGGGTCATTCCAGGTTGCATCAGAGACCCTGAAGGAATTGTAAAGAATTTCCCTGTTTCTTTGTTCTGTTTTTGAAATTCCTTTTTAGAGTGGGTTTGAGCTGATTCTCGCTGCCATGTTTATGCCAGTCTAGACACACTTGATTCCCTTACGGAGACATATCAATACATAGGTTTTAAGATTCTTACTAGTCAGATCTATTCCTCTGCGGGAAATATGGGGTTTTGAGTCCCTTTCACTGAGGAAGGTGTAGGTCTTGTCTATTCCATAGTTGGTTTTTGGAACAGTACCTGTGCTTATATCAAACTCTGGTTTGATGCATCACCCCACCTCTCCTTCCCCCTTAAGCAGGCATAAGAGTGTTTTCTAAATGTGAGACTCTGTTCTCTTTGCTAACTCAGTTCCTGTGTAGCCATGTTCACAGGATCTTCCTAAGTGATATCTTATGATAAGTTTCTTTTCCTGTGTGACTTCTTTCCCTTAGAATCATCGTACCTGAATCCACTCATTTTGCTGCTACTGGTCTTAGGACATTGATTTCGTGGCTGAGGGATATTCCATCGTACGTAAGTTCCACAATGTTTGGAACCATTTTTATATTTCCTGGGATATTTCAGGTGTACCCAGGTTGAGGTTCTTGTAAGCAGTGCAGCCCTCAATTTGGGGGTGGCTCTGTCTTATGGATTTTCAGTTTTCCCAAGGTATATTCCCTAGACTGGAAGTGCCCTTGGCTCTGTAGCTCTGTTGTTTACTTGTTTTAGGGAACACAATGCACTCCTCCAGTGAGGCGGTTGGCAACTTACATCCCGCCCATCAGCATAACAAGGCTCCCTGTTCTCCAGGGCCTGTCTTGCCTTTCTGGTTTTTACACATTTTGTGGATGTCCCTTTTGACCGGTGGGAAGTGATACTTCTTTGTGGTGCAGATTTGCATTGCCCGCTTGCTTGCTTGGCCAAAAAGGGCGTATGCGTTTTCTCCTGAATATATTCAGGAGAAAACGCATACGCCCTTTTTGGCCAAGTGCATCATTGTCGAAGTTGTGCCCCTCTTCCTGTGCTTTACAGGCGATTCTAACGTACCTCTTGAAATCTGTTTCCTGCTATTCTGCCTCGCATTCAAGTCCGCCTCGTTGCCTTCCCTCAACAGATTTTTGGACGATAGTTGGCCTTGATTACTCTGCCAGTTTGTGAATTGCTGTGCCCCTGAGCTCCATTTTTCAACTCGTTTTTTTGTGAGCTGAACGCAAGTCCAAACATTTGGTTCAGGACCTACACTGGTTCCCGGTGGGTGGCTGAGACTTTGGTGAATTCTTCTTCCTGCCGGGAAATTAGAGTGACATGTGCCCATCCAAATGCCTAACAGCTACTCTCTCATTGGTTCTCCCTCTTCCCTTTCCTCCTCTGCCAAATGGGCAACCTGTGTGAACCAGGAGCTTAAAGGGGCTGTCTCTCCAAGTTGGGAGATTGATAGTAAAGCTGTTGGAAAGTCAAACCGGAGCACCAGGAGAGGGACTCTTCGTTGAGTTTTAGAAACCTTTCGTATTCACAGTGTGTCCATTCTCTAGGTTTCCCGTACATGTTATAGCTGTAGTAATATTCCCTTCAACCTGGAGAGGTGGGACCCATGGAATGGTTGCCATGCATTATTGCTTTAAAGGGTCTGCATTTGCTCACCCAATCTCACCAATCCTCTCAGTCCCAAGTGTCCAGCCTCATGCCACATCCAGCTGTCATCGTAGATAGGGTCATTCCAGGTTGCATCAGAGACCCTGAAGGAATTGTAAAGAATTTCCCTGTTTCTTTGTTCTGTTTTTGAAATTCCTTTTTAGAGTGGGTTTGAGCTGATTCTCGCTGCCATGTTTATGCCAGTCTAGACACACTTGATTCCCTTACGGAGACATATCAATACATAGGTTTTAAGATTCTTACTAGTCAGATCTATTCCTCTGCGGGAAATATGGGGTTTTGAGTCCCTTTCACTGAGGAAGGTGTAGGTCTTGTCTATTCCATAGTTGGTTTTTGGAACAGTACCTGTGCTTATATCAAACTCTGGTTTGATGCATCACCCCACCTCTCCTTCCCCCTTAAGCAGGCATAAGAGTGTTTTCTAAATGTGAGACTCTGTTCTCTTTGCTAACTCAGTTCCTGTGTAGCCATGTTCACAGGATCTTCCTAAGTGATATCTTATGATAAGTTTCTTTTCCTGTGTGACTTCTTTCCCTTAGAATCATCGTACCTGAATCCACTCATTTTGCTGCTACTGGTCTTAGGACATTGATTTCGTGGCTGAGGGATATTCCATCGTACGTAAGTTCCACAATGTTTGGAACCATTTTTATATTTCCTGGGATATTTCAGGTGTACCCAGGTTGAGGTTCTTGTAAGCAGTGCAGCCCTCAATTTGGGGGTGGCTCTGTCTTATGGATTTTCAGTTTTCCCAAGGTATATTCCCTAGACTGGAAGTGCCCTTGGCTCTGTAGCTCTGTTGTTTACTTGTTTTAGGGAACACAATGCACTCCTCCAGTGAGGCGGTTGGCAACTTACATCCCGCCCATCAGCATAACAAGGCTCCCTGTTCTCCAGGGCCTGTCTTGCCTTTCTGGTTTTTACACATTTTGTGGATGTCCCTTTTGACCGGTGGGAAGTGATACTTCTTTGTGGTGCAGATTTGCATTGCCCGCTTGCTTGCTTGGCCAAAAAGGGCGTATGCGTTTTCTCCTGAATATATTCAGGAGAAAACGCATACGCCCTTTTTGGCCAAGTGCATCATTGTCGAAGTTGTGCCCCTCTTCCTGTGCTTTACAGGCGATTCTAACGTACCTCTTGAAATCTGTTTCCTGCTATTCTGCCTCGCATTCAAGTCCGCCTCGTTGCCTTCCCTCAACAGATTTTTGGACGATAGTTGGCCTTGATTACTCTGCCAGTTTGTGAATTGCTGTGCCCCTGAGCTCCATTTTTCAACTCGTTTTTTTGTGAGCTGAACGCAAGTCCAAACATTTGGTTCAGGACCTACACTGGTTCCCGGTGGGTGGCTGAGACTTTGGTGAATTCTTCTTCCTGCCGGGAAATTAGAGTGACATGTGCCCATCCAAATGCCTAACAGCTACTCTCTCATTGGTTCTCCCTCTTCCCTTTCCTCCTCTGCCAAATGGGCAACCTGTGTGAACCAGGAGCTTAAAGGGGCTGTCTCTCCAAGTTGGGAGATTGATAGTAAAGCTGTTGGAAAGTCAAACCGGAGCACCAGGAGAGGGACTCTTCGTTGAGTTTTAGAAACCTTTCGTATTCACAGTGTGTCCATTCTCTAGGTTTCCCGTACATGTTATAGCTGTAGTAATATTCCCTTCAACCTGGAGAGGTGGGACCCATGGAATGGTTGCCATGCATTATTGCTTTAAAGGGTCTGCATTTGCTCACCCAATCTCACCAATCCTCTCAGTCCCAAGTGTCCAGCCTCATGCCACATCCAGCTGTCATCGTAGATAGGGTCATTCCAGGTTGCATCAGAGACCCTGAAGGAATTGTAAAGAATTTCCCTGTTTCTTTGTTCTGTTTTTGAAATTCCTTTTTAGAGTGGGTTTGAGCTGATTCTCGCTGCCATGTTTATGCCAGTCTAGACACACTTGATTCCCTTACGGAGACATATCAATACATAGGTTTTAAGATTCTTACTAGTCAGATCTATTCCTCTGCGGGAAATATGGGGTTTTGAGTCCCTTTCACTGAGGAAGGTGTAGGTCTTGTCTATTCCATAGTTGGTTTTTGGAACAGTACCTGTGCTTATATCAAACTCTGGTTTGATGCATCACCCCACCTCTCCTTCCCCCTTAAGCAGGCATAAGAGTGTTTTCTAAATGTGAGACTCTGTTCTCTTTGCTAACTCAGTTCCTGTGTAGCCATGTTCACAGGATCTTCCTAAGTGATATCTTATGATAAGTTTCTTTTCCTGTGTGACTTCTTTCCCTTAGAATCATCGTACCTGAATCCACTCATTTTGCTGCTACTGGTCTTAGGACATTGATTTCGTGGCTGAGGGATATTCCATCGTACGTAAGTTCCACAATGTTTGGAACCATTTTTATATTTCCTGGGATATTTCAGGTGTACCCAGGTTGAGGTTCTTGTAAGCAGTGCAGCCCTCAATTTGGGGGTGGCTCTGTCTTATGGATTTTCAGTTTTCCCAAGGTATATTCCCTAGACTGGAAGTGCCCTTGGCTCTGTAGCTCTGTTGTTTACTTGTTTTAGGGAACACAATGCACTCCTCCAGTGAGGCGGTTGGCAACTTACATCCCGCCCATCAGCATAACAAGGCTCCCTGTTCTCCAGGGCCTGTCTTGCCTTTCTGGTTTTTACACATTTTGTGGATGTCCCTTTTGACCGGTGGGAAGTGATACTTCTTTGTAGTGCAGATTTGCATTGCCCGCTTGCTTGCTTGGCCAAAAAGGGCGTATGCGTTTTCTCCTGAATATATTCAGGAGAAAACGCATACGCCCTTTTTGGCCAAGTGCATCATTGTCGAAGTTGTGCCCCTCTTCCTGTGCTTTACAGGCGATTCTAACGTACCTCTTGAAATCTGTTTCCTGCTATTCTGCCTCGCATTCAAGTCCGCCTCGTTGCCTTCCCTCAACAGATTTTTGGACGATAGTTGGCCTTGATTACTCTGCCAGTTTGTGAATTGCTGTGCCCCTGAGCTCCATTTTTCAACTCGTTTTTTTGTGAGCTGAACGCAAGTCCAAACATTTGGTTCAGGACCTACACTGGTTCCCGGTGGGTGGCTGAGACTTTGGTGAATTCTTCTTCCTGCCGGGAAATTAGAGTGACATGTGCCCATCCAAATGCCTAACAGCTACTCTCTCATTGGTTCTCCCTCTTCCCTTTCCTCCTCTGCCAAATGGGCAACCTGTGTGAACCAGGAGCTTAAAGGGGCTGTCTCTCCAAGTTGGGAGATTGATAGTAAAGCTGTTGGAAAGTCAAACCGGAGCACCAGGAGAGGGACTCTTCGTTGAGTTTTAGAAACCTTTCGTATTCACAGTGTGTCCATTCTCTAGGTTTCCCGTACATGTTATAGCTGTAGTAATATTCCCTTCAACCTGGAGAGGTGGGACCCATGGAATGGTTGCCATGCATTATTGCTTTAAAGGGTCTGCATTTGCTCACCCAATCTCACCAATCCTCTCAGTCCCAAGTGTCCAGCCTCATGCCACATCCAGCTGTCATCGTAGATAGGGTCATTCCAGGTTGCATCAGAGACCCTGAAGGAATTGTAAAGAATTTCCCTGTTTCTTTGTTCTGTTTTTGAAATTCCTTTTTAGAGTGGGTTTGAGCTGATTCTCGCTGCCATGTTTATGCCAGTCTAGACACACTTGATTCCCTTACGGAGACATATCAATACATAGGTTTTAAGATTCTTACTAGTCAGATCTATTCCTCTGCGGGAAATATGGGGTTTTGAGTCCCTTTCACTGAGGAAGGTGTAGGTCTTGTCTATTCCATAGTTGGTTTTTGGAACAGTACCTGTGCTTATATCAAACTCTGGTTTGATGCATCACCCCACCTCTCCTTCCCCCTTAAGCAGGCATAAGAGTGTTTTCTAAATGTGAGACTCTGTTCTCTTTGCTAACTCAGTTCCTGTGTAGCCATGTTCACAGGATCTTCCTAAGTGATATCTTATGATAAGTTTCTTTTCCTGTGTGACTTCTTTCCCTTAGAATCATCGTACCTGAATCCACTCATTTTGCTGCTACTGGTCTTAGGACATTGATTTCGTGGCTGAGGGATATTCCATCGTACGTAAGTTCCACAATGTTTGGAACCATTTTTATATTTCCTGGGATATTTCAGGTGTACCCAGGTTGAGGTTCTTGTAAGCAGTGCAGCCCTCAATTTGGGGGTGGCTCTGTCTTATGGATTTTCAGTTTTCCCAAGGTATATTCCCTAGACTGGAAGTGCCCTTGGCTCTGTAGCTCTGTTGTTTACTTGTTTTAGGGAACACAATGCACTCCTCCAGTGAGGCGGTTGGCAACTTACATCCCGCCCATCAGCATAACAAGGCTCCCTGTTCTCCAGGGCCTGTCTTGCCTTTCTGGTTTTTACACATTTTGTGGATGTCCCTTTTGACCGGTGGGAAGTGATACTTCTTTGTAGTGCAGATTTGCATTGCCCGCTTGCTTGCTTGGCCAAAAAGGGCGTATGCGTTTTCTCCTGAATATATTCAGGAGAAAACGCATACGCCCTTTTTGGCCAAGTGCATCATTGTCGAAGTTGTGCCCCTCTTCCTGTGCTTTACAGGCGATTCTAACGTACCTCTTGAAATCTGTTTCCTGCTATTCTGCCTCGCATTCAAGTCCGCCTCGTTGCCTTCCCTCAACAGATTTTTGGACGATAGTTGGCCTTGATTACTCTGCCAGTTTGTGAATTGCTGTGCCCCTGAGCTCCATTTTTCAACTCGTTTTTTTGTGAGCTGAACGCAAGTCCAAACATTTGGTTCAGGACCTACACTGGTTCCCGGTGGGTGGCTGAGACTTTGGTGAATTCTTCTTCCTGCCGGGAAATTAGAGTGACATGTGCCCATCCAAATGCCTAACAGCTACTCTCTCATTGGTTCTCCCTCTTCCCTTTCCTCCTCTGCCAAATGGGCAACCTGTGTGAACCAGGAGCTTAAAGGGGCTGTCTCTCCAAGTTGGGAGATTGATAGTAAAGCTGTTGGAAAGTCAAACCGGAGCACCAGGAGAGGGACTCTTCGTTGAGTTTTAGAAACCTTTCGTATTCACAGTGTGTCCATTCTCTAGGTTTCCCGTACATGTTATAGCTGTAGTAATATTCCCTTCAACCTGGAGAGGTGGGACCCATGGAATGGTTGCCATGCATTATTGCTTTAAAGGGTCTGCATTTGCTCACCCAATCTCACCAATCCTCTCAGTCCCAAGTGTCCAGCCTCATGCCACATCCAGCTGTCATCGTAGATAGGGTCATTCCAGGTTGCATCAGAGACCCTGAAGGAATTGTAAAGAATTTCCCTGTTTCTTTGTTCTGTTTTTGAAATTCCTTTTTAGAGTGGGTTTGAGCTGATTCTCGCTGCCATGTTTATGCCAGTCTAGACACACTTGATTCCCTTACGGAGACATATCAATACATAGGTTTTAAGATTCTTACTAGTCAGATCTATTCCTCTGCGGGAAATATGGGGTTTTGAGTCCCTTTCACTGAGGAAGGTGTAGGTCTTGTCTATTCCATAGTTGGTTTTTGGAACAGTACCTGTGCTTATATCAAACTCTGGTTTGATGCATCACCCCACCTCTCCTTCCCCCTTAAGCAGGCATAAGAGTGTTTTCTAAATGTGAGACTCTGTTCTCTTTGCTAACTCAGTTCCTGTGTGGCCATGTTCACAGGATCTTCCTAAGTGATATCTTATGATAAGTTTCTTTTCCTGTGTGACTTCTTTCCCTTAGAATCATCGTACCTGAATCCACTCATTTTGCTGCTACTGGTCTTAGGACATTGATTTCGTGGCTGAGGGATATTCCATCGTACGTAAGTTCCACAATGTTTGGAACCATTTTTATATTTCCTGGGATATTTCAGGTGTACCCAGGTTGAGGTTCTTGTAAGCAGTGCAGCCCTCAATTTGGGGGTGGCTCTGTCTTATGGATTTTCAGTTTTCCCAAGGTATATTCCCTAGACTGGAAGTGCCCTTGGCTCTGTAGCTCTGTTGTTTACTTGTTTTAGGGAACACAATGCACTCCTCCAGTGAGGCGGTTGGCAACTTACATCCCGCCCATCAGCATAACAAGGCTCCCTGTTCTCCAGGGCCTGTCTTGCCTTTCTGGTTTTTACACATTTTGTGGATGTCCCTTTTGACCGGTGGGAAGTGATACTTCTTTGTAGTGCAGATTTGCATTGCCCGCTTGCTTGCTTGGCCAAAAAGGGCGTATGCGTTTTCTCCTGAATATATTCAGGAGAAAACGCATACGCCCTTTTTGGCCAAGTGCATCATTGTCGAAGTTGTGCCCCTCTTCCTGTGCTTTACAGGCGATTCTAACGTACCTCTTGAAATCTGTTTCCTGCTATTCTGCCTCGCATTCAAGTCCGCCTCGTTGCCTTCCCTCAACAGATTTTTGGACGATAGTTGGCCTTGATTACTCTGCCAGTTTGTGAATTGCTGTGCCCCTGAGCTCCATTTTTCAACTCGTTTTTTTGTGAGCTGAACGCAAGTCCAAACATTTGGTTCAGGACCTACACTGGTTCCCGGTGGGTGGCTGAGACTTTGGTGAATTCTTCTTCCTGCCGGGAAATTAGAGTGACATGTGCCCATCCAAATGCCTAACAGCTACTCTCTCATTGGTTCTCCCTCTTCCCTTTCCTCCTCTGCCAAATGGGCAACCTGTGTGAACCAGGAGCTTAAAGGGGCTGTCTCTCCAAGTTGGGAGATTGATAGTAAAGCTGTTGGAAAGTCAAACCGGAGCACCAGGAGAGGGACTCTTCGTTGAGTTTTAGAAACCTTTCGTATTCACAGTGTGTCCATTCTCTAGGTTTCCCGTACATGTTATAGCTGTAGTAATATTCCCTTCAACCTGGAGAGGTGGGACCCATGGAATGGTTGCCATGCATTATTGCTTTAAAGGGTCTGCATTTGCTCACCCAATCTCACCAATCCTCTCAGTCCCAAGTGTCCAGCCTCATGCCACATCCAGCTGTCATCGTAGATAGGGTCATTCCAGGTTGCATCAGAGACCCTGAAGGAATTGTAAAGAATTTCCCTGTTTCTTTGTTCTGTTTTTGAAATTCCTTTTTAGAGTGGGTTTGAGCTGATTCTCGCTGCCATGTTTATGCCAGTCTAGACACACTTGATTCCCTTACGGAGACATATCAATACATAGGTTTTAAGATTCTTACTAGTCAGATCTATTCCTCTGCGGGAAATATGGGGTTTTGAGTCCCTTTCACTGAGGAAGGTGTAGGTCTTGTCTATTCCATAGTTGGTTTTTGGAACAGTACCTGTGCTTATATCAAACTCTGGTTTGATGCATCACCCCACCTCTCCTTCCCCCTTAAGCAGGCATAAGAGTGTTTTCTAAATGTGAGACTCTGTTCTCTTTGCTAACTCAGTTCCTGTGTGGCCATGTTCACAGGATCTTCCTAAGTGATATCTTATGATAAGTTTCTTTTCCTGTGTGACTTCTTTCCCTTAGAATCATCGTACCTGAATCCACTCATTTTGCTGCTACTGGTCTTAGGACATTGATTTCGTGGCTGAGGGATATTCCATCGTACGTAAGTTCCACAATGTTTGGAACCATTTTTATATTTCCTGGGATATTTCAGGTGTACCCAGGTTGAGGTTCTTGTAAGCAGTGCAGCCCTCAATTTGGGGGTGGCTCTGTCTTATGGATTTTCAGTTTTCCCAAGGTATATTCCCTAGACTGGAAGTGCCCTTGGCTCTGTAGCTCTGTTGTTTACTTGTTTTAGGGAACACAATGCACTCCTCCAGTGAGGCGGTTGGCAACTTACATCCCGCCCATCAGCATAACAAGGCTCCCTGTTCTCCAGGGCCTGTCTTGCCTTTCTGGTTTTTACACATTTTGTGGATGTCCCTTTTGACCGGTGGGAAGTGATACTTCTTTGTAGTGCAGATTTGCATTGCCCGCTTGCTTGCTTGGCCAAAAAGGGCGTATGCGTTTTCTCCTGAATATATTCAGGAGAAAACGCATACGCCCTTTTTGGCCAAGTGCATCATTGTCGAAGTTGTGCCCCTCTTCCTGTGCTTTACAGGCGATTCTAACGTACCTCTTGAAATCTGTTTCCTGCTATTCTGCCTCGCATTCAAGTCCGCCTCGTTGCCTTCCCTCAACAGATTTTTGGACGATAGTTGGCCTTGATTACTCTGCCAGTTTGTGAATTGCTGTGCCCCTGAGCTCCATTTTTCAACTCGTTTTTTTGTGAGCTGAACGCAAGTCCAAACATTTGGTTCAGGACCTACACTGGTTCCCGGTGGGTGGCTGAGACTTTGGTGAATTCTTCTTCCTGCCGGGAAATTAGAGTGACATGTGCCCATCCAAATGCCTAACAGCTACTCTCTCATTGGTTCTCCCTCTTCCCTTTCCTCCTCTGCCAAATGGGCAACCTGTGTGAACCAGGAGCTTAAAGGGGCTGTCTCTCCAAGTTGGGAGATTGATAGTAAAGCTGTTGGAAAGTCAAACCGGAGCACCAGGAGAGGGACTCTTCGTTGAGTTTTAGAAACCTTTCGTATTCACAGTGTGTCCATTCTCTAGGTTTCCCGTACATGTTATAGCTGTAGTAATATTCCCTTCAACCTGGAGAGGTGGGACCCATGGAATGGTTGCCATGCATTATTGCTTTAAAGGGTCTGCATTTGCTCACCCAATCTCACCAATCCTCTCAGTCCCAAGTGTCCAGCCTCATGCCACATCCAGCTGTCATCGTAGATAGGGTCATTCCAGGTTGCATCAGAGACCCTGAAGGAATTGTAAAGAATTTCCCTGTTTCTTTGTTCTGTTTTTGAAATTCCTTTTTAGAGTGGGTTTGAGCTGATTCTCGCTGCCATGTTTATGCCAGTCTAGACACACTTGATTCCCTTACGGAGACATATCAATACATAGGTTTTAAGATTCTTACTAGTCAGATCTATTCCTCTGCGGGAAATATGGGGTTTTGAGTCCCTTTCACTGAGGAAGGTGTAGGTCTTGTCTATTCCATAGTTGGTTTTTGGAACAGTACCTGTGCTTATATCAAACTCTGGTTTGATGCATCACCCCACCTCTCCTTCCCCCTTAAGCAGGCATAAGAGTGTTTTCTAAATGTGAGACTCTGTTCTCTTTGCTAACTCAGTTCCTGTGTAGCCATGTTCACAGGATCTTCCTAAGTGATATCTTATGATAAGTTTCTTTTCCTGTGTGACTTCTTTCCCTTAGAATCATCGTACCTGAATCCACTCATTTTGCTGCTACTGGTCTTAGGACATTGATTTCGTGGCTGAGGGATATTCCATCGTACGTAAGTTCCACAATGTTTGGAACCATTTTTATATTTCCTGGGATATTTCAGGTGTACCCAGGTTGAGGTTCTTGTAAGCAGTGCAGCCCTCAATTTGGGGGTGGCTCTGTCTTATGGATTTTCAGTTTTCCCAAGGTATATTCCCTAGACTGGAAGTGCCCTTGGCTCTGTAGCTCTGTTGTTTACTTGTTTTAGGGAACACAATGCACTCCTCCAGTGAGGCGGTTGGCAACTTACATCCCGCCCATCAGCATAACAAGGCTCCCTGTTCTCCAGGGCCTGTCTTGCCTTTCTGGTTTTTACACATTTTGTGGATGTCCCTTTTGACCGGTGGGAAGTGATACTTCTTTGAGGTGCAGATTTGCATTGCCCGCTTGCTTGCTTGGCCAAAAAGGGCGTATGCGTTTTCTCCTGAATATATTCAGGAGAAAACGCATACGCCCTTTTTGGCCAAGTGCATCATTGTCGAAGTTGTGCCCCTCTTCCTGTGCTTTACAGGCGATTCTAACGTACCTCTTGAAATCTGTTTCCTGCTATTCTGCCTCGCATTCAAGTCCGCCTCGTTGCCTTCCCTCAACAGATTTTTGGACGATAGTTGGCCTTGATTACTCTGCCAGTTTGTGAATTGCTGTGCCCCTGAGCTCCATTTTTCAACTCGTTTTTTTGTGAGCTGAACGCAAGTCCAAACATTTGGTTCAGGACCTACACTGGTTCCCGGTGGGTGGCTGAGACTTTGGTGAATTCTTCTTCCTGCCGGGAAATTAGAGTGACATGTGCCCATCCAAATGCCTAACAGCTACTCTCTCATTGGTTCTCCCTCTTCCCTTTCCTCCTCTGCCAAATGGGCAACCTGTGTGAACCAGGAGCTTAAAGGGGCTGTCTCTCCAAGTTGGGAGATTGATAGTAAAGCTGTTGGAAAGTCAAACCGGAGCACCAGGAGAGGGACTCTTCGTTGAGTTTTAGAAACCTTTCGTATTCACAGTGTGTCCATTCTCTAGGTTTCCCGTACATGTTATAGCTGTAGTAATATTCCCTTCAACCTGGAGAGGTGGGACCCATGGAATGGTTGCCATGCATTATTGCTTTAAAGGGTCTGCATTTGCTCACCCAATCTCACCAATCCTCTCAGTCCCAAGTGTCCAGCCTCATGCCACATCCAGCTGTCATCGTAGATAGGGTCATTCCAGGTTGCATCAGAGACCCTGAAGGAATTGTAAAGAATTTCCCTGTTTCTTTGTTCTGTTTTTGAAATTCCTTTTTAGAGTGGGTTTGAGCTGATTCTCGCTGCCATGTTTATGCCAGTCTAGACACACTTGATTCCCTTACGGAGACATATCAATACATAGGTTTTAAGATTCTTACTAGTCAGATCTATTCCTCTGCGGGAAATATGGGGTTTTGAGTCCCTTTCACTGAGGAAGGTGTAGGTCTTGTCTATTCCATAGTTGGTTTTTGGAACAGTACCTGTGCTTATATCAAACTCTGGTTTGATGCATCACCCCACCTCTCCTTCCCCCTTAAGCAGGCATAAGAGTGTTTTCTAAATGTGAGACTCTGTTCTCTTTGCTAACTCAGTTCCTGTGTAGCCATGTTCACAGGATCTTCCTAAGTGATATCTTATGATAAGTTTCTTTTCCTGTGTGACTTCTTTCCCTTAGAATCATCGTACCTGAATCCACTCATTTTGCTGCTACTGGTCTTAGGACATTGATTTCGTGGCTGAGGGATATTCCATCGTACGTAAGTTCCACAATGTTTGGAACCATTTTTATATTTCCTGGGATATTTCAGGTGTACCCAGGTTGAGGTTCTTGTAAGCAGTGCAGCCCTCAATTTGGGGGTGGCTCTGTCTTATGGATTTTCAGTTTTCCCAAGGTATATTCCCTAGACTGGAAGTGCCCTTGGCTCTGTAGCTCTGTTGTTTACTTGTTTTAGGGAACACAATGCACTCCTCCAGTGAGGCGGTTGGCAACTTACATCCCGCCCATCAGCATAACAAGGCTCCCTGTTCTCCAGGGCCTGTCTTGCCTTTCTGGTTTTTACACATTTTGTGGATGTCCCTTTTGACCGGTGGGAAGTGATACTTCTTTGAGGTGCAGATTTGCATTGCCCGCTTGCTTGCTTGGCCAAAAAGGGCGTATGCGTTTTCTCCTGAATATATTCAGGAGAAAACGCATACGCCCTTTTTGGCCAAGTGCATCATTGTCGAAGTTGTGCCCCTCTTCCTGTGCTTTACAGGCGATTCTAACGTACCTCTTGAAATCTGTTTCCTGCTATTCTGCCTCGCATTCAAGTCCGCCTCGTTGCCTTCCCTCAACAGATTTTTGGACGATAGTTGGCCTTGATTACTCTGCCAGTTTGTGAATTGCTGTGCCCCTGAGCTCCATTTTTCAACTCGTTTTTTTGTGAGCTGAACGCAAGTCCAAACATTTGGTTCAGGACCTACACTGGTTCCCGGTGGGTGGCTGAGACTTTGGTGAATTCTTCTTCCTGCCGGGAAATTAGAGTGACATGTGCCCATCCAAATGCCTAACAGCTACTCTCTCATTGGTTCTCCCTCTTCCCTTTCCTCCTCTGCCAAATGGGCAACCTGTGTGAACCAGGAGCTTAAAGGGGCTGTCTCTCCAAGTTGGGAGATTGATAGTAAAGCTGTTGGAAAGTCAAACCGGAGCACCAGGAGAGGGACTCTTCGTTGAGTTTTAGAAACCTTTCGTATTCACAGTGTGTCCATTCTCTAGGTTTCCCGTACATGTTATAGCTGTAGTAATATTCCCTTCAACCTGGAGAGGTGGGACCCATGGAATGGTTGCCATGCATTATTGCTTTAAAGGGTCTGCATTTGCTCACCCAATCTCACCAATCCTCTCAGTCCCAAGTGTCCAGCCTCATGCCACATCCAGCTGTCATCGTAGATAGGGTCATTCCAGGTTGCATCAGAGACCCTGAAGGAATTGTAAAGAATTTCCCTGTTTCTTTGTTCTGTTTTTGAAATTCCTTTTTAGAGTGGGTTTGAGCTGATTCTCGCTGCCATGTTTATGCCAGTCTAGACACACTTGATTCCCTTACGGAGACATATCAATACATAGGTTTTAAGATTCTTACTAGTCAGATCTATTCCTCTGCGGGAAATATGGGGTTTTGAGTCCCTTTCACTGAGGAAGGTGTAGGTCTTGTCTATTCCATAGTTGGTTTTTGGAACAGTACCTGTGCTTATATCAAACTCTGGTTTGATGCATCACCCCACCTCTCCTTCCCCCTTAAGCAGGCATAAGAGTGTTTTCTAAATGTGAGACTCTGTTCTCTTTGCTAACTCAGTTCCTGTGTAGCCATGTTTACAGGATCTTCCTAAGTGATATCTTATGATAAGTTTCTTTTCCTGTGTGACTTCTTTCCCTTAGAATCATCGTACCTGAATCCACTCATTTTGCTGCTACTGGTCTTAGGACATTGATTTCGTGGCTGAGGGATATTCCATCGTACGTAAGTTCCACAATGTTTGGAACCATTTTTATATTTCCTGGGATATTTCAGGTGTACCCAGGTTGAGGTTCTTGTAAGCAGTGCAGCCCTCAATTTGGGGGTGGCTCTGTCTTATGGATTTTCAGTTTTCCCAAGGTATATTCCCTAGACTGGAAGTGCCCTTGGCTCTGTAGCTCTGTTGTTTACTTGTTTTAGGGAACACAATGCACTCCTCCAGTGAGGCGGTTCGCAACTTACATCCCGCCCATCAGCATAACAAGGCCCCCTGTTCTCCAGGGCCTGTCTTGCCTTTCTGGTTTTTACACATTTTGTGGATGTCCCTTTTGACCGGTGGGAAGTGATACTTCTTTGTAGTGCAGATTTGCATTGCCCGCTTGCTTGCTTGGCCAAAAAGGGCGTATGCGTTTTCTCCTGAATATATTCAGGAGAAAACGCATACGCCCTTTTTGGCCAAGTGCATCATTGTCGAAGTTGTGCCCCTCTTCCTGTGCTTTACAGGCGATTCTAACGTACCTCTTGAAATCTGTTTCCTGCTATTCTGCCTCGCATTCAAGTCCGCCTCGTTGCCTTCCCTCAACAGATTTTTGGACGATAGTTGGCCTTGATTACTCTGCCAGTTTGTGAATTGCTGTGCCCCTGAGCTCCATTTTTCAACTCGTTTTTTTGTGAGCTGAACGCAAGTCCAAACATTTGGTTCAGGACCTACACTGGTTCCCGGTGGGTGGCTGAGACTTTGGTGAATTCTTCTTCCTGCCGGGAAATTAGAGTGACATGTGCCCATCCAAATGCCTAACAGCTACTCTCTCATTGGTTCTCCCTCTTCCCTTTCCTCCTCTGCCAAATGGGCAACCTGTGTGAACCAGGAGCTTAAAGGGGCTGTCTCTCCAAGTTGGGAGATTGATAGTAAAGCTGTTGGAAAGTCAAACCGGAGCACCAGGAGAGGGACTCTTCGTTGAGTTTTAGAAACCTTTCGTATTCACAGTGTGTCCATTCTCTAGGTTTCCCGTACATGTTATAGCTGTAGTAATATTCCCTTCAACCTGGAGAGGTGGGACCCATGGAATGGTTGCCATGCATTATTGCTTTAAAGGGTCTGCATTTGCTCACCCAATCTCACCAATCCTCTCAGTCCCAAGTGTCCAGCCTCATGCCACATCCAGCTGTCATCGTAGATAGGGTCATTCCAGGTTGCATCAGAGACCCTGAAGGAATTGTAAAGAATTTCCCTGTTTCTTTGTTCTGTTTTTGAAATTCCTTTTTAGAGTGGGTTTGAGCTGATTCTCGCTGCCATGTTTATGCCAGTCTAGACACACTTGATTCCCTTACGGAGACATATCAATACATAGGTTTTAAGATTCTTACTAGTCAGATCTATTCCTCTGCGGGAAATATGGGGTTTTGAGTCCCTTTCACTGAGGAAGGTGTAGGTCTTGTCTATTCCATAGTTGGTTTTTGGAACAGTACCTGTGCTTATATCAAACTCTGGTTTGATGCATCACCCCACCTCTCCTTCCCCCTTAAGCAGGCATAAGAGTGTTTTCTAAATGTGAGACTCTGTTCTCTTTGCTAACTCAGTTCCTGTGTAGCCATGTTCACAGGATCTTCCTAAGTGATATCTTATGATAAGTTTCTTTTCCTGTGTGACTTCTTTCCCTTAGAATCATCGTACCTGAATCCACTCATTTTGCTGCTACTGGTCTTAGGACATTGATTTCGTGGCTGAGGGATATTCCATCGTACGTAAGTTCCACAATGTTTGGAACCATTTTTATATTTCCTGGGATATTTCAGGTGTACCCAGGTTGAGGTTCTTGTAAGCAGTGCAGCCCTCAATTTGGGGGTGGCTCTGTCTTATGGATTTTCAGTTTTCCCAAGGTATATTCCCTAGACTGGAAGTGCCCTTGGCTCTGTAGCTCTGTTGTTTACTTGTTTTAGGGAACACAATGCACTCCTCCAGTGAGGCGGTTGGCAACTTACATCCCGCCCATCAGCATAACAAGGCTCCCTGTTCTCCAGGGCCTGTCTTGCCTTTCTGGTTTTTACACATTTTGTGGATGTCCCTTTTGACCGGTGGGAAGTGATACTTCTTTGTAGTGCAGATTTGCATTGCCCGCTTGCTTGCTTGGCCAAAAAGGGCGTATGCGTTTTCTCCTGAATATATTCAGGAGAAAACGCATACGCCCTTTTTGGCCAAGTGCATCATTGTCGAAGTTGTGCCCCTCTTCCTGTGCTTTACAGGCGATTCTAACGTACCTCTTGAAATCTGTTTCCTGCTATTCTGCCTCGCATTCAAGTCCGCCTCGTTGCCTTCCCTCAACAGATTTTTGGACGATAGTTGGCCTTGATTACTCTGCCAGTTTGTGAATTGCTGTGCCCCTGAGCTCCATTTTTCAACTCGTTTTTTTGTGAGCTGAACGCAAGTCCAAACATTTGGTTCAGGACCTACACTGGTTCCCGGTGGGTGGCTGAGACTTTGGTGAATTCTTCTTCCTGCCGGGAAATTAGAGTGACATGTGCCCATCCAAATGCCTAACAGCTACTCTCTCATTGGTTCTCCCTCTTCCCTTTCCTCCTCTGCCAAATGGGCAACCTGTGTGAACCAGGAGCTTAAAGGGGCTGTCTCTCCAAGTTGGGAGATTGATAGTAAAGCTGTTGGAAAGTCAAACCGGAGCACCAGGAGAGGGACTCTTCGTTGAGTTTTAGAAACCTTTCGTATTCACAGTGTGTCCATTCTCTAGGTTTCCCGTACATGTTATAGCTGTAGTAATATTCCCTTCAACCTGGAGAGGTGGGACCCATGGAATGGTTGCCATGCATTATTGCTTTAAAGGGTCTGCATTTGCTCACCCAATCTCACCAATCCTCTCAGTCCCAAGTGTCCAGCCTCATGCCACATCCAGCTGTCATCGTAGATAGGGTCATTCCAGGTTGCATCAGAGACCCTGAAGGAATTGTAAAGAATTTCCCTGTTTCTTTGTTCTGTTTTTGAAATTCCTTTTTAGAGTGGGTTTGAGCTGATTCTCGCTGCCATGTTTATGCCAGTCTAGACACACTTGATTCCCTTACGGAGACATATCAATACATAGGGTTTAAGATTCTTACTAGTCAGATCTATTCCTCTGCGGGAAATATGGGGTTTTGAGTCCCTTTCACTGAGGAAGGTGTAGGTCTTGTCTATTCCATAGTTGGTTTTTGGAACAGTACCTGTGCTTATATCAAACTCTGGTTTGATGCATCACCCCACCTCTCCTTCCCCCTTAAGCAGGCATAAGAGTGTTTTCTAAATGTGAGACTCTGTTCTCTTTGCTAACTCAGTTCCTGTGTAGCCATGTTCACAGGATCTTCCTAAGTGATATCTTATGATAAGTTTCTTTTCCTGTGTGACTTCTTTCCCTTAGAATCATCGTACCTGAATCCACTCATTTTGCTGCTACTGGTCTTAGGACATTGATTTCGTGGCTGAGGGATATTCCATCGTACGTAAGTTCCACAATGTTTGGAACCATTTTTATATTTCCTGGGATATTTCAGGTGTACCCAGGTTGAGGTTCTTGTAAGCAGTGCAGCCCTCAATTTGGGGGTGGCTCTGTCTTATGGATTTTCAGTTTTCCCAAGGTATATTCCCTAGACTGGAAGTGCCCTTGGCTCTGTAGCTCTGTTGTTTACTTGTTTTAGGGAACACAATGCACTCCTCCAGTGAGGCGGTTCGCAACTTACATCCCGCCCATCAGCATAACAAGGCCCCCTGTTCTCCAGGGCCTGTCTTGCCTTTCTGGTTTTTACACATTTTGTGGATGTCCCTTTTGACCGGTGGGAAGTGATACTTCTTTGTAGTGCAGATTTGCATTGCCCGCTTGCTTGCTTGGCCAAAAAGGGCGTATGCGTTTTCTCCTGAATATATTCAGGAGAAAACGCATACGCCCTTTTTGGCCAAGTGCATCATTGTCGAAGTTGTGCCCCTCTTCCTGTGCTTTACAGGCGATTCTAACGTACCTCTTGAAATCTGTTTCCTGCTATTCTGCCTCGCATTCAAGTCCGCCTCGTTGCCTTCCCTCAACAGATTTTTGGACGATAGTTGGCCTTGATTACTCTGCCAGTTTGTGAATTGCTGTGCCCCTGAGCTCCATTTTTCAACTCGTTTTTTTGTGAGCTGAACGCAAGTCCAAACATTTGGTTCAGGACCTACACTGGTTCCCGGTGGGTGGCTGAGACTTTGGTGAATTCTTCTTCCTGCCGGGAAATTAGAGTGACATGTGCCCATCCAAATGCCTAACAGCTACTCTCTCATTGGTTCTCCCTCTTCCCTTTCCTCCTCTGCCAAATGGGCAACCTGTGTGAACCAGGAGCTTAAAGGGGCTGTCTCTCCAAGTTGGGAGATTGATAGTAAAGCTGTTGGAAAGTCAAACCGGAGCACCAGGAGAGGGACTCTTCGTTGAGTTTTAGAAACCTTTCGTATTCACAGTGTGTCCATTCTCTAGGTTTCCCGTACATGTTATAGCTGTAGTAATATTCCCTTCAACCTGGAGAGGTGGGACCCATGGAATGGTTGCCATGCATTATTGCTTTAAAGGGTCTGCATTTGCTCACCCAATCTCACCAATCCTCTCAGTCCCAAGTGTCCAGCCTCATGCCACATCCAGCTGTCATCGTAGATAGGGTCATTCCAGGTTGCATCAGAGACCCTGAAGGAATTGTAAAGAATTTCCCTGTTTCTTTGTTCTGTTTTTGAAATTCCTTTTTAGAGTGGGTTTGAGCTGATTCTCGCTGCCATGTTTATGCCAGTCTAGACACACTTGATTCCCTTACGGAGACATATCAATACATAGGTTTTAAGATTCTTACTAGTCAGATCTATTCCTCTGCGGGAAATATGGGGTTTTGAGTCCCTTTCACTGAGGAAGGTGTAGGTCTTGTCTATTCCATAGTTGGTTTTTGGAACAGTACCTGTGCTTATATCAAACTCTGGTTTGATGCATCACCCCACCTCTCCTTCCCCCTTAAGCAGGCATAAGAGTGTTTTCTAAATGTGAGACTCTGTTCTCTTTGCTAACTCAGTTCCTGTGTAGCCATGTTCACAGGATCTTCCTAAGTGATATCTTATGATAAGTTTCTTTTCCTGTGTGACTTCTTTCCCTTAGAATCATCGTACCTGAATCCACTCATTTTGCTGCTACTGGTCTTAGGACATTGATTTCGTGGCTGAGGGATATTCCATCGTACGTAAGTTCCACAATGTTTGGAACCATTTTTATATTTCCTGGGATATTTCAGGTGTACCCAGGTTGAGGTTCTTGTAAGCAGTGCAGCCCTCAATTTGGGGGTGGCTCTGTCTTATGGATTTTCAGTTTTCCCAAGGTATATTCCCTAGACTGGAAGTGCCCTTGGCTCTGTAGCTCTGTTGTTTACTTGTTTTAGGGAACACAATGCACTCCTCCAGTGAGGCGGTTGGCAACTTACATCCCGCCCATCAGCATAACAAGGCTCCCTGTTCTCCAGGGCCTGTCTTGCCTTTCTGGTTTTTACACATTTTGTGGATGTCCCTTTTGACCGGTGGGAAGTGATACTTCTTTGTAGTGCAGATTTGCATTGCCCGCTTGCTTGCTTGGCCAAAAAGGGCGTATGCGTTTTCTCCTGAATATATTCAGGAGAAAACGCATACGCCCTTTTTGGCCAAGTGCATCATTGTCGAAGTTGTGCCCCTCTTCCTGTGCTTTACAGGCGATTCTAACGTACCTCTTGAAATCTGTTTCCTGCTATTCTGCCTCGCATTCAAGTCCGCCTCGTTGCCTTCCCTCAACAGATTTTTGGACGATAGTTGGCCTTGATTACTCTGCCAGTTTGTGAATTGCTGTGCCCCTGAGCTCCATTTTTCAACTCGTTTTTTTGTGAGCTGAACGCAAGTCCAAACATTTGGTTCAGGACCTACACTGGTTCCCGGTGGGTGGCTGAGACTTTGGTGAATTCTTCTTCCTGCCGGGAAATTAGAGTGACATGTGCCCATCCAAATGCCTAACAGCTACTCTCTCATTGGTTCTCCCTCTTCCCTTTCCTCCTCTGCCAAATGGGCAACCTGTGTGAACCAGGAGCTTAAAGGGGCTGTCTCTCCAAGTTGGGAGATTGATAGTAAAGCTGTTGGAAAGTCAAACCGGAGCACCAGGAGAGGGACTCTTCGTTGAGTTTTAGAAACCTTTCGTATTCACAGTGTGTCCATTCTCTAGGTTTCCCGTACATGTTATAGCTGTAGTAATATTCCCTTCAACCTGGAGAGGTGGGACCCATGGAATGGTTGCCATGCATTATTGCTTTAAAGGGTCTGCATTTGCTCACCCAATCTCACCAATCCTCTCAGTCCCAAGTGTCCAGCCTCATGCCACATCCAGCTGTCATCGTAGATAGGGTCATTCCAGGTTGCATCAGAGACCCTGAAGGAATTGTAAAGAATTTCCCTGTTTCTTTGTTCTGTTTTTGAAATTCCTTTTTAGAGTGGGTTTGAGCTGATTCTCGCTGCCATGTTTATGCCAGTCTAGACACACTTGATTCCCTTACGGAGACATATCAATACATAGGTTTTAAGATTCTTACTAGTCAGATCTATTCCTCTGCGGGAAATATGGGGTTTTGAGTCCCTTTCACTGAGGAAGGTGTAGGTCTTGTCTATTCCATAGTTGGTTTTTGGAACAGTACCTGTGCTTATATCAAACTCTGGTTTGATGCATCACCCCACCTCTCCTTCCCCCTTAAGCAGGCATAAGAGTGTTTTCTAAATGTGAGACTCTGTTCTCTTTGCTAACTCAGTTCCTGTGTAGCCATGTTCACAGGATCTTCCTAAGTGATATCTTATGATAAGTTTCTTTTCCTGTGTGACTTCTTTCCCTTAGAATCATCGTACCTGAATCCACTCATTTTGCTGCTACTGGTCTTAGGACATTGATTTCGTGGCTGAGGGATATTCCATCGTACGTAAGTTCCACAATGTTTGGAACCATTTTTATATTTCCTGGGATATTTCAGGTGTACCCAGGTTGAGGTTCTTGTAAGCAGTGCAGCCCTCAATTTGGGGGTGGCTCTGTCTTATGGATTTTCAGTTTTCCCAAGGTATATTCCCTAGACTGGAAGTGCCCTTGGCTCTGTAGCTCTGTTGTTTACTTGTTTTAGGGAACACAATGCACTCCTCCAGTGAGGCGGTTGGCAACTTACATCCCGCCCATCAGCATAACAAGGCTCCCTGTTCTCCAGGGCCTGTCTTGCCTTTCTGGTTTTTACACATTTTGTGGATGTCCCTTTTGACCGGTGGGAAGTGATACTTCTTTGTAGTGCAGATTTGCATTGCCCGCTTGCTTGCTTGGCCAAAAAGGGCGTATGCGTTTTCTCCTGAATATATTCAGGAGAAAACGCATACGCCCTTTTTGGCCAAGTGCATCATTGTCGAAGTTGTGCCCCTCTTCCTGTGCTTTACAGGCGATTCTAACGTACCTCTTGAAATCTGTTTCCTGCTATTCTGCCTCGCATTCAAGTCCGCCTCGTTGCCTTCCCTCAACAGATTTTTGGACGATAGTTGGCCTTGATTACTCTGCCAGTTTGTGAATTGCTGTGCCCCTGAGCTCCATTTTTCAACTCGTTTTTTTGTGAGCTGAACGCAAGTCCAAACATTTGGTTCAGGACCTACACTGGTTCCCGGTGGGTGGCTGAGACTTTGGTGAATTCTTCTTCCTGCCGGGAAATTAGAGTGACATGTGCCCATCCAAATGCCTAACAGCTACTCTCTCATTGGTTCTCCCTCTTCCCTTTCCTCCTCTGCCAAATGGGCAACCTGTGTGAACCAGGAGCTTAAAGGGGCTGTCTCTCCAAGTTGGGAGATTGATAGTAAAGCTGTTGGAAAGTCAAACCGGAGCACCAGGAGAGGGACTCTTCGTTGAGTTTTAGAAACCTTTCGTATTCACAGTGTGTCCATTCTCTAGGTTTCCCGTACATGTTATAGCTGTAGTAATATTCCCTTCAACCTGGAGAGGTGGGACCCATGGAATGGTTGCCATGCATTATTGCTTTAAAGGGTCTGCATTTGCTCACCCAATCTCACCAATCCTCTCAGTCCCAAGTGTCCAGCCTCATGCCACATCCAGCTGTCATCGTAGATAGGGTCATTCCAGGTTGCATCAGAGACCCTGAAGGAATTGTAAAGAATTTCCCTGTTTCTTTGTTCTGTTTTTGAAATTCCTTTTTAGAGTGGGTTTGAGCTGATTCTCGCTGCCATGTTTATGCCAGTCTAGACACACTTGATTCCCTTACGGAGACATATCAATACATAGGTTTTAAGATTCTTACTAGTCAGATCTATTCCTCTGCGGGAAATATGGGGTTTTGAGTCCCTTTCACTGAGGAAGGTGTAGGTCTTGTCTATTCCATAGTTGGTTTTTGGAACAGTACCTGTGCTTATATCAAACTCTGGTTTGATGCATCACCCCACCTCTCCTTCCCCCTTAAGCAGGCATAAGAGTGTTTTCTAAATGTGAGACTCTGTTCTCTTTGCTAACTCAGTTCCTGTGTAGCCATGTTCACAGGATCTTCCTAAGTGATATCTTATGATAAGTTTCTTTTCCTGTGTGACTTCTTTCCCTTAGAATCATCGTACCTGAATCCACTCATTTTGCTGCTACTGGTCTTAGGACATTGATTTCGTGGCTGAGGGATATTCCATCGTACGTAAGTTCCACAATGTTTGGAACCATTTTTATATTTCCTGGGATATTTCAGGTGTACCCAGGTTGAGGTTCTTGTAAGCAGTGCAGCCCTCAATTTGGGGGTGGCTCTGTCTTATGGATTTTCAGTTTTCCCAAGGTATATTCCCTAGACTGGAAGTGCCCTTGGCTCTGTAGCTCTGTTGTTTACTTGTTTTAGGGAACACAATGCACTCCTCCAGTGAGGCGGTTGGCAACTTACATCCCGCCCATCAGCATAACAAGGCTCCCTGTTCTCCAGGGCCTGTCTTGCCTTTCTGGTTTTTACACATTTTGTGGATGTCCCTTTTGACCGGTGGGAAGTGATACTTCTTTGTAGTGCAGATTTGCATTGCCCGCTTGCTTGCTTGGCCAAAAAGGGCGTATGCGTTTTCTCCTGAATATATTCAGGAGAAAACGCATACGCCCTTTTTGGCCAAGTGCATCATTGTCGAAGTTGTGCCCCTCTTCCTGTGCTTTACAGGCGATTCTAACGTACCTCTTGAAATCTGTTTCCTGCTATTCTGCCTCGCATTCAAGTCCGCCTCGTTGCCTTCCCTCAACAGATTTTTGGACGATAGTTGGCCTTGATTACTCTGCCAGTTTGTGAATTGCTGTGCCCCTGAGCTCCATTTTTCAACTCGTTTTTTTGTGAGCTGAACGCAAGTCCAAACATTTGGTTCAGGACCTACACTGGTTCCCGGTGGGTGGCTGAGACTTTGGTGAATTCTTCTTCCTGCCGGGAAATTAGAGTGACATGTGCCCATCCAAATGCCTAACAGCTACTCTCTCATTGGTTCTCCCTCTTCCCTTTCCTCCTCTGCCAAATGGGCAACCTGTGTGAACCAGGAGCTTAAAGGGGCTGTCTCTCCAAGTTGGGAGATTGATAGTAAAGCTGTTGGAAAGTCAAACCGGAGCACCAGGAGAGGGACTCTTCGTTGAGTTTTAGAAACCTTTCGTATTCACAGTGTGTCCATTCTCTAGGTTTCCCGTACATGTTATAGCTGTAGTAATATTCCCTTCAACCTGGAGAGGTGGGACCCATGGAATGGTTGCCATGCATTATTGCTTTAAAGGGTCTGCATTTGCTCACCCAATCTCACCAATCCTCTCAGTCCCAAGTGTCCAGCCTCATGCCACATCCAGCTGTCATCGTAGATAGGGTCATTCCAGGTTGCATCAGAGACCCTGAAGGAATTGTAAAGAATTTCCCTGTTTCTTTGTTCTGTTTTTGAAATTCCTTTTTAGAGTGGGTTTGAGCTGATTCTCGCTGCCATGTTTATGCCAGTCTAGACACACTTGATTCCCTTACGGAGACATATCAATACATAGGTTTTAAGATTCTTACTAGTCAGATCTATTCCTCTGCGGGAAATATGGGGTTTTGAGTCCCTTTCACTGAGGAAGGTGTAGGTCTTGTCTATTCCATAGTTGGTTTTTGGAACAGTACCTGTGCTTATATCAAACTCTGGTTTGATGCATCACCCCACCTCTCCTTCCCCCTTAAGCAGGCATAAGAGTGTTTTCTAAATGTGAGACTCTGTTCTCTTTGCTAACTCAGTTCCTGTGTAGCCATGTTCACAGGATCTTCCTAAGTGATATCTTATGATAAGTTTCTTTTCCTGTGTGACTTCTTTCCCTTAGAATCATCGTACCTGAATCCACTCATTTTGCTGCTACTGGTCTTAGGACATTGATTTCGTGGCTGAGGGATATTCCATCGTACGTAAGTTCCACAATGTTTGGAACCATTTTTATATTTCCTGGGATATTTCAGGTGTACCCAGGTTGAGGTTCTTGTAAGCAGTGCAGCCCTCAATTTGGGGGTGGCTCTGTCTTATGGATTTTCAGTTTTCCCAAGGTATATTCCCTAGACTGGAAGTGCCCTTGGCTCTGTAGCTCTGTTGTTTACTTGTTTTAGGGAACACAATGCACTCCTCCAGTGAGGCGGTTGGCAACTTACATCCCGCCCATCAGCATAACAAGGCTCCCTGTTCTCCAGGGCCTGTCTTGCCTTTCTGGTTTTTACACATTTTGTGGATGTCCCTTTTGACCGGTGGGAAGTGATACTTCTTTGTAGTGCAGATTTGCATTGCCCGCTTGCTTGCTTGGCCAAAAAGGGCGTATGCGTTTTCTCCTGAATATATTCAGGAGAAAACGCATACGCCCTTTTTGGCCAAGTGCATCATTGTCGAAGTTGTGCCCCTCTTCCTGTGCTTTACAGGCGATTCTAACGTACCTCTTGAAATCTGTTTCCTGCTATTCTGCCTCGCATTCAAGTCCGCCTCGTTGCCTTCCCTCAACAGATTTTTGGACGATAGTTGGCCTTGATTACTCTGCCAGTTTGTGAATTGCTGTGCCCCTGAGCTCCATTTTTCAACTCGTTTTTTTGTGAGCTGAACGCAAGTCCAAACATTTGGTTCAGGACCTACACTGGTTCCCGGTGGGTGGCTGAGACTTTGGTGAATTCTTCTTCCTGCCGGGAAATTAGAGTGACATGTGCCCATCCAAATGCCTAACAGCTACTCTCTCATTGGTTCTCCCTCTTCCCTTTCCTCCTCTGCCAAATGGGCAACCTGTGTGAACCAGGAGCTTAAAGGGGCTGTCTCTCCAAGTTGGGAGATTGATAGTAAAGCTGTTGGAAAGTCAAACCGGAGCACCAGGAGAGGGACTCTTCGTTGAGTTTTAGAAACCTTTCGTATTCACAGTGTGTCCATTCTCTAGGTTTCCCGTACATGTTATAGCTGTAGTAATATTCCCTTCAACCTGGAGAGGTGGGACCCATGGAATGGTTGCCATGCATTATTGCTTTAAAGGGTCTGCATTTGCTCACCCAATCTCACCAATCCTCTCAGTCCCAAGTGTCCAGCCTCATGCCACATCCAGCTGTCATCGTAGATAGGGTCATTCCAGGTTGCATCAGAGACCCTGAAGGAATTGTAAAGAATTTCCCTGTTTCTTTGTTCTGTTTTTGAAATTCCTTTTTAGAGTGGGTTTGAGCTGATTCTCGCTGCCATGTTTATGCCAGTCTAGACACACTTGATTCCCTTACGGAGACATATCAATATATAGGTTTTAAGATTCTTACTAGTCAGATCTATTCCTCTGCGGGAAATATGGGGTTTTGAGTCCCTTTCACTGAGGAAGGTGTAGGTCTTGTCTATTCCATAGTTGGTTTTTGGAACAGTACCTGTGCTTATATCAAACTCTGGTTTGATGCATCACCCCACCTCTCCTTCCCCCTTAAGCAGGCATAAGAGTGTTTTCTAAATGTGAGACTCTGTTCTCTTTGCTAACTCAGTTCCTGTGTAGCCATGTTCACAGGATCTTCCTAAGTGATATCTTATGATAAGTTTCTTTTCCTGTGTGACTTCTTTCCCTTAGAATCATCGTACCTGAATCCACTCATTTTGCTGCTACTGGTCTTAGGACATTGATTTCGTGGCTGAGGGATATTCCATCGTACGTAAGTTCCACAATGTTTGGAACCATTTTTATATTTCCTGGGATATTTCAGGTGTACCCAGGTTGAGGTTCTTGTAAGCAGTGCAGCCCTCAATTTGGGGGTGGCTCTGTCTTATGGATTTTCAGTTTTCCCAAGGTATATTCCCTAGACTGGAAGTGCCCTTGGCTCTGTAGCTCTGTTGTTTACTTGTTTTAGGGAACACAATGCACTCCTCCAGTGAGGCGGTTGGCAACTTACATCCCGCCCATCAGCATAACAAGGCTCCCTGTTCTCCAGGGCCTGTCTTGCCTTTCTGGTTTTTACACATTTTGTGGATGTCCCTTTTGACCGGTGGGAAGTGATACTTCTTTGTAGTGCAGATTTGCATTGCCCGCTTGCTTGCTTGGCCAAAAAGGGCGTATGCGTTTTCTCCTGAATATATTCAGGAGAAAACGCATACGCCCTTTTTGGCCAAGTGCATCATTGTCGAAGTTGTGCCCCTCTTCCTGTGCTTTACAGGCGATTCTAACGTACCTCTTGAAATCTGTTTCCTGCTATTCTGCCTCGCATTCAAGTCCGCCTCGTTGCCTTCCCTCAACAGATTTTTGGACGATAGTTGGCCTTGATTACTCTGCCAGTTTGTGAATTGCTGTGCCCCTGAGCTCCATTTTTCAACTCGTTTTTTTGTGAGCTGAACGCAAGTCCAAACATTTGGTTCAGGACCTACACTGGTTCCCGGTGGGTGGCTGAGACTTTGGTGAATTCTTCTTCCTGCCGGGAAATTAGAGTGACATGTGCCCATCCAAATGCCTAACAGCTACTCTCTCATTGGTTCTCCCTCTTCCCTTTCCTCCTCTGCCAAATGGGCAACCTGTGTGAACCAGGAGCTTAAAGGGGCTGTCTCTCCAAGTTGGGAGATTGATAGTAAAGCTGTTGGAAAGTCAAACCGGAGCACCAGGAGAGGGACTCTTCGTTGAGTTTTAGAAACCTTTCGTATTCACAGTGTGTCCATTCTCTAGGTTTCCCGTACATGTTATAGCTGTAGTAATATTCCCTTCAACCTGGAGAGGTGGGACCCATGGAATGGTTGCCATGCATTATTGCTTTAAAGGGTCTGCATTTGCTCACCCAATCTCACCAATCCTCTCAGTCCCAAGTGTCCAGCCTCATGCCACATCCAGCTGTCATCGTAGATAGGGTCATTCCAGGTTGCATCAGAGACCCTGAAGGAATTGTAAAGAATTTCCCTGTTTCTTTGTTCTGTTTTTGAAATTCCTTTTTAGAGTGGGTTTGAGCTGATTCTCGCTGCCATGTTTATGCCAGTCTAGACACACTTGATTCCCTTACGGAGACATATCAATACATAGGGTTTAAGATTCTTACTAGTCAGATCTATTCCTCTGCGGGAAATATGGGGTTTTGAGTCCCTTTCACTGAGGAAGGTGTAGGTCTTGTCTATTCCATAGTTGGTTTTTGGAACAGTACCTGTGCTTATATCAAACTCTGGTTTGATGCATCACCCCACCTCTCCTTCCCCCTTAAGCAGGCATAAGAGTGTTTTCTAAATGTGAGACTCTGTTCTCTTTGCTAACTCAGTTCCTGTGTAGCCATGTTCACAGGATCTTCCTAAGTGATATCTTATGATAAGTTTCTTTTCCTGTGTGACTTCTTTCCCTTAGAATCATCGTACCTGAATCCACTCATTTTGCTGCTACTGGTCTTAGGACATTGATTTCGTGGCTGAGGGATATTCCATCGTACGTAAGTTCCACAATGTTTGGAACCATTTTTATATTTCCTGGGATATTTCAGGTGTACCCAGGTTGAGGTTCTTGTAAGCAGTGCAGCCCTCAATTTGGGGGTGGCTCTGTCTTATGGATTTTCAGTTTTCCCAAGGTATATTCCCTAGACTGGAAGTGCCCTTGGCTCTGTAGCTCTGTTGTTTACTTGTTTTAGGGAACACAATGCACTCCTCCAGTGAGGCGGTTGGCAACTTACATCCCGCCCATCAGCATAACAAGGCTCCCTGTTCTCCAGGGCCTGTCTTGCCTTTCTGGTTTTTACACATTTTGTGGATGTCCCTTTTGACCGGTGGGAAGTGATACTTCTTTGTAGTGCAGATTTGCATTGCCCGCTTGCTTGCTTGGCCAAAAAGGGCGTATGCGTTTTCTCCTGAATATATTCAGGAGAAAACGCATACGCCCTTTTTGGCCAAGTGCATCATTGTCGAAGTTGTGCCCCTCTTCCTGTGCTTTACAGGCGATTCTAACGTACCTCTTGAAATCTGTTTCCTGCTATTCTGCCTCGCATTCAAGTCCGCCTCGTTGCCTTCCCTCAACAGATTTTTGGACGATAGTTGGCCTTGATTACTCTGCCAGTTTGTGAATTGCTGTGCCCCTGAGCTCCATTTTTCAACTCGTTTTTTTGTGAGCTGAACGCAAGTCCAAACATTTGGTTCAGGACCTACACTGGTTCCCGGTGGGTGGCTGAGACTTTGGTGAATTCTTCTTCCTGCCGGGAAATTAGAGTGACATGTGCCCATCCAAATGCCTAACAGCTACTCTCTCATTGGTTCTCCCTCTTCCCTTTCCTCCTCTGCCAAATGGGCAACCTGTGTGAACCAGGAGCTTAAAGGGGCTGTCTCTCCAAGTTGGGAGATTGATAGTAAAGCTGTTGGAAAGTCAAACCGGAGCACCAGGAGAGGGACTCTTCGTTGAGTTTTAGAAACCTTTCGTATTCACAGTGTGTCCATTCTCTAGGTTTCCCGTACATGTTATAGCTGTAGTAATATTCCCTTCAACCTGGAGAGGTGGGACCCATGGAATGGTTGCCATGCATTATTGCTTTAAAGGGTCTGCATTTGCTCACCCAATCTCACCAATCCTCTCAGTCCCAAGTGTCCAGCCTCATGCCACATCCAGCTGTCATCGTAGATAGGGTCATTCCAGGTTGCATCAGAGACCCTGAAGGAATTGTAAAGAATTTCCCTGTTTCTTTGTTCTGTTTTTGAAATTCCTTTTTAGAGTGGGTTTGAGCTGATTCTCGCTGCCATGTTTATGCCAGTCTAGACACACTTGATTCCCTTACGGAGACATATCAATACATAGGTTTTAAGATTCTTACTAGTCAGATCTATTCCTCTGCGGGAAATATGGGGTTTTGAGTCCCTTTCACTGAGGAAGGTGTAGGTCTTGTCTATTCCATAGTTGGTTTTTGGAACAGTACCTGTGCTTATATCAAACTCTGGTTTGATGCATCACCCCACCTCTCCTTCCCCCTTAAGCAGGCATAAGAGTGTTTTCTAAATGTGAGACTCTGTTCTCTTTGCTAACTCAGTTCCTGTGTAGCCATGTTCACAGGATCTTCCTAAGTGATATCTTATGATAAGTTTCTTTTCCTGTGTGACTTCTTTCCCTTAGAATCATCGTACCTGAATCCACTCATTTTGCTGCTACTGGTCTTAGGACATTGATTTCGTGGCTGAGGGATATTCCATCGTACGTAAGTTCCACAATGTTTGGAACCATTTTTATATTTCCTGGGATATTTCAGGTGTACCCAGGTTGAGGTTCTTGTAAGCAGTGCAGCCCTCAATTTGGGGGTGGCTCTGTCTTATGGATTTTCAGTTTTCCCAAGGTATATTCCCTAGACTGGAAGTGCCCTTGGCTCTGTAGCTCTGTTGTTTACTTGTTTTAGGGAACACAATGCACTCCTCCAGTGAGGCGGTTGGCAACTTACATCCCGCCCATCAGCATAACAAGGCTCCCTGTTCTCCAGGGCCTGTCTTGCCTTTCTGGTTTTTACACATTTTGTGGATGTCCCTTTTGACCGGTGGGAAGTGATACTTCTTTGTAGTGCAGATTTGCATTGCCCGCTTGCTTGCTTGGCCAAAAAGGGCGTATGCGTTTTCTCCTGAATATATTCAGGAGAAAACGCATACGCCCTTTTTGGCCAAGTGCATCATTGTCGAAGTTGTGCCCCTCTTCCTGTGCTTTACAGGCGATTCTAACGTACCTCTTGAAATCTGTTTCCTGCTATTCTGCCTCGCATTCAAGTCCGCCTCGTTGCCTTCCCTCAACAGATTTTTGGACGATAGTTGGCCTTGATTACTCTGCCAGTTTGTGAATTGCTGTGCCCCTGAGCTCCATTTTTCAACTCGTTTTTTTGTGAGCTGAACGCAAGTCCAAACATTTGGTTCAGGACCTACACTGGTTCCCGGTGGGTGGCTGAGACTTTGGTGAATTCTTCTTCCTGCCGGGAAATTAGAGTGACATGTGCCCATCCAAATGCCTAACAGCTACTCTCTCATTGGTTCTCCCTCTTCCCTTTCCTCCTCTGCCAAATGGGCAACCTGTGTGAACCAGGAGCTTAAAGGGGCTGTCTCTCCAAGTTGGGAGATTGATAGTAAAGCTGTTGGAAAGTCAAACCGGAGCACCAGGAGAGGGACTCTTCGTTGAGTTTTAGAAACCTTTCGTATTCACAGTGTGTCCATTCTCTAGGTTTCCCGTACATGTTATAGCTGTAGTAATATTCCCTTCAACCTGGAGAGGTGGGACCCATGGAATGGTTGCCATGCATTATTGCTTTAAAGGGTCTGCATTTGCTCACCCAATCTCACCAATCCTCTCAGTCCCAAGTGTCCAGCCTCATGCCACATCCAGCTGTCATCGTAGATAGGGTCATTCCAGGTTGCATCAGAGACCCTGAAGGAATTGTAAAGAATTTCCCTGTTTCTTTGTTCTGTTTTTGAAATTCCTTTTTAGAGTGGGTTTGAGCTGATTCTCGCTGCCATGTTTATGCCAGTCTAGACACACTTGATTCCCTTACGGAGACATATCAATACATAGGTTTTAAGATTCTTACTAGTCAGATCTATTCCTCTGCGGGAAATATGGGGTTTTGAGTCCCTTTCACTGAGGAAGGTGTAGGTCTTGTCTATTCCATAGTTGGTTTTTGGAACAGTACCTGTGCTTATATCAAACTCTGGTTTGATGCATCACCCCACCTCTCCTTCCCCCTTAAGCAGGCATAAGAGTGTTTTCTAAATGTGAGACTCTGTTCTCTTTGCTAACTCAGTTCCTGTGTAGCCATGTTCACAGGATCTTCCTAAGTGATATCTTATGATAAGTTTCTTTTCCTGTGTGACTTCTTTCCCTTAGAATCATCGTACCTGAATCCACTCATTTTGCTGCTACTGGTCTTAGGACATTGATTTCGTGGCTGAGGGATATTCCATCGTACGTAAGTTCCACAATGTTTGGAACCATTTTTATATTTCCTGGGATATTTCAGGTGTACCCAGGTTGAGGTTCTTGTAAGCAGTGCAGCCCTCAATTTGGGGGTGGCTCTGTCTTATGGATTTTCAGTTTTCCCAAGGTATATTCCCTAGACTGGAAGTGCCCTTGGCTCTGTAGCTCTGTTGTTTACTTGTTTTAGGGAACACAATGCACTCCTCCAGTGAGGCGGTTGGCAACTTACATCCCGCCCATCAGCATAACAAGGCTCCCTGTTCTCCAGGGCCTGTCTTGCCTTTCTGGTTTTTACACATTTTGTGGATGTCCCTTTTGACCGGTGGGAAGTGATACTTCTTTGTAGTGCAGATTTGCATTGCCCGCTTGCTTGCTTGGCCAAAAAGGGCGTATGCGTTTTCTCCTGAATATATTCAGGAGAAAACGCATACGCCCTTTTTGGCCAAGTGCATCATTGTCGAAGTTGTGCCCCTCTTCCTGTGCTTTACAGGCGATTCTAACGTACCTCTTGAAATCTGTTTCCTGCTATTCTGCCTCGCATTCAAGTCCGCCTCGTTGCCTTCCCTCAACAGATTTTTGGACGATAGTTGGCCTTGATTACTCTGCCAGTTTGTGAATTGCTGTGCCCCTGAGCTCCATTTTTCAACTCGTTTTTTTGTGAGCTGAACGCAAGTCCAAACATTTGGTTCAGGACCTACACTGGTTCCCGGTGGGTGGCTGAGACTTTGGTGAATTCTTCTTCCTGCCGGGAAATTAGAGTGACATGTGCCCATCCAAATGCCTAACAGCTACTCTCTCATTGGTTCTCCCTCTTCCCTTTCCTCCTCTGCCAAATGGGCAACCTGTGTGAACCAGGAGCTTAAAGGGGCTGTCTCTCCAAGTTGGGAGATTGATAGTAAAGCTGTTGGAAAGTCAAACCGGAGCACCAGGAGAGGGACTCTTCGTTGAGTTTTAGAAACCTTTCGTATTCACAGTGTGTCCATTCTCTAGGTTTCCCGTACATGTTATAGCTGTAGTAATATTCCCTTCAACCTGGAGAGGTGGGACCCATGGAATGGTTGCCATGCATTATTGCTTTAAAGGGTCTGCATTTGCTCACCCAATCTCACCAATCCTCTCAGTCCCAAGTGTCCAGCCTCATGCCACATCCAGCTGTCATCGTAGATAGGGTCATTCCAGGTTGCATCAGAGACCCTGAAGGAATTGTAAAGAATTTCCCTGTTTCTTTGTTCTGTTTTTGAAATTCCTTTTTAGAGTGGGTTTGAGCTGATTCTCGCTGCCATGTTTATGCCAGTCTAGACACACTTGATTCCCTTACGGAGACATATCAATACATAGGTTTTAAGATTCTTACTAGTCAGATCTATTCCTCTGCGGGAAATATGGGGTTTTGAGTCCCTTTCACTGAGGAAGGTGTAGGTCTTGTCTATTCCATAGTTGGTTTTTGGAACAGTACCTGTGCTTATATCAAACTCTGGTTTGATGCATCACCCCACCTCTCCTTCCCCCTTAAGCAGGCATAAGAGTGTTTTCTAAATGTGAGACTCTGTTCTCTTTGCTAACTCAGTTCCTGTGTAGCCATGTTCACAGGATCTTCCTAAGTGATATCTTATGATAAGTTTCTTTTCCTGTGTGACTTCTTTCCCTTAGAATCATCGTACCTGAATCCACTCATTTTGCTGCTACTGGTCTTAGGACATTGATTTCGTGGCTGAGGGATATTCCATCGTACGTAAGTTCCACAATGTTTGGAACCATTTTTATATTTCCTGGGATATTTCAGGTGTACCCAGGTTGAGGTTCTTGTAAGCAGTGCAGCCCTCAATTTGGGGGTGGCTCTGTCTTATGGATTTTCAGTTTTCCCAAGGTATATTCCCTAGACTGGAAGTGCCCTTGGCTCTGTAGCTCTGTTGTTTACTTGTTTTAGGGAACACAATGCACTCCTCCAGTGAGGCGGTTGGCAACTTACATCCCGCCCATCAGCATAACAAGGCTCCCTGTTCTCCAGGGCCTGTCTTGCCTTTCTGGTTTTTACACATTTTGTGGATGTCCCTTTTGACCGGTGGGAAGTGATACTTCTTTGTAGTGCAGATTTGCATTGCCCGCTTGCTTGCTTGGCCAAAAAGGGCGTATGCGTTTTCTCCTGAATATATTCAGGAGAAAACGCATACGCCCTTTTTGGCCAAGTGCATCATTGTCGAAGTTGTGCCCCTCTTCCTGTGCTTTACAGGCGATTCTAACGTACCTCTTGAAATCTGTTTCCTGCTATTCTGCCTCGCATTCAAGTCCGCCTCGTTGCCTTCCCTCAACAGATTTTTGGACGATAGTTGGCCTTGATTACTCTGCCAGTTTGTGAATTGCTGTGCCCCTGAGCTCCATTTTTCAACTCGTTTTTTTGTGAGCTGAACGCAAGTCCAAACATTTGGTTCAGGACCTACACTGGTTCCCGGTGGGTGGCTGAGACTTTGGTGAATTCTTCTTCCTGCCGGGAAATTAGAGTGACATGTGCCCATCCAAATGCCTAACAGCTACTCTCTCATTGGTTCTCCCTCTTCCCTTTCCTCCTCTGCCAAATGGGCAACCTGTGTGAACCAGGAGCTTAAAGGGGCTGTCTCTCCAAGTTGGGAGATTGATAGTAAAGCTGTTGGAAAGTCAAACCGGAGCACCAGGAGAGGGACTCTTCGTTGAGTTTTAGAAACCTTTCGTATTCACAGTGTGTCCATTCTCTAGGTTTCCCGTACATGTTATAGCTGTAGTAATATTCCCTTCAACCTGGAGAGGTGGGACCCATGGAATGGTTGCCATGCATTATTGCTTTAAAGGGTCTGCATTTGCTCACCCAATCTCACCAATCCTCTCAGTCCCAAGTGTCCAGCCTCATGCCACATCCAGCTGTCATCGTAGATAGGGTCATTCCAGGTTGCATCAGAGACCCTGAAGGAATTGTAAAGAATTTCCCTGTTTCTTTGTTCTGTTTTTGAAATTCCTTTTTAGAGTGGGTTTGAGCTGATTCTCGCTGCCATGTTTATGCCAGTCTAGACACACTTGATTCCCTTACGGAGACATATCAATACATAGGTTTTAAGATTCTTACTAGTCAGATCTATTCCTCTGCGGGAAATATGGGGTTTTGAGTCCCTTTCACTGAGGAAGGTGTAGGTCTTGTCTATTCCATAGTTGGTTTTTGGAACAGTACCTGTGCTTATATCAAACTCTGGTTTGATGCATCACCCCACCTCTCCTTCCCCCTTAAGCAGGCATAAGAGTGTTTTCTAAATGTGAGACTCTGTTCTCTTTGCTAACTCAGTTCCTGTGTAGCCATGTTTACAGGATCTTCCTAAGTGATATCTTATGATAAGTTTCTTTTCCTGTGTGACTTCTTTCCCTTAGAATCATCGTACCTGAATCCACTCATTTTGCTGCTACTGGTCTTAGGACATTGATTTCGTGGCTGAGGGATATTCCATCGTACGTAAGTTCCACAATGTTTGGAACCATTTTTATATTTCCTGGGATATTTCAGGTGTACCCAGGTTGAGGTTCTTGTAAGCAGTGCAGCCCTCAATTTGGGGGTGGCTCTGTCTTATGGATTTTCAGTTTTCCCAAGGTATATTCCCTAGACTGGAAGTGCCCTTGGCTCTGTAGCTCTGTTGTTTACTTGTTTTAGGGAACACAATGCACTCCTCCAGTGAGGCGGTTGGCAACTTACATCCCGCCCATCAGCATAACAAGGCTCCCTGTTCTCCAGGGCCTGTCTTGCCTTTCTGGTTTTTACACATTTTGTGGATGACCCTTTTGACCGGTGGGAAGTGATACTTCTTTGTGGTGCAGATTTGCATTGCCCGCTTGCTTGCTTGGCCAAAAAGGGCGTATGCGTTTTCTCCTGAATATATTCAGGAGAAAACGCATACGCCCTTTTTGGCCAAGTGCATCATTGTCGAAGTTGTGCCCCTCTTCCTGTGCTTTACAGGCGATTCTAACGTACCTCTTGAAATCTGTTTCCTGCTATTCTGCCTCGCATTCAAGTCCGCCTCGTTGCCTTCCCTCAACAGATTTTTGGACGATAGTTGGCCTTGATTACTCTGCCAGTTTGTGAATTGCTGTGCCCCTGAGCTCCATTTTTCAACTCGTTTTTTTGTGAGCTGAACGCAAGTCCAAACATTTGGTTCAGGACCTACACTGGTTCCCGGTGGGTGGCTGAGACTTTGGTGAATTCTTCTTCCTGCCGGGAAATTAGAGTGACATGTGCCCATCCAAATGCCTAACAGCTACTCTCTCATTGGTTCTCCCTCTTCCCTTTCCTCCTCTGCCAAATGGGCAACCTGTGTGAACCAGGAGCTTAAAGGGGCTGTCTCTCCAAGTTGGGAGATTGATAGTAAAGCTGTTGGAAAGTCAAACCGGAGCACCAGGAGAGGGACTCTTCGTTGAGTTTTAGAAACCTTTCGTATTCACAGTGTGTCCATTCTCTAGGTTTCCCGTACATGTTATAGCTGTAGTAATATTCCCTTCAACCTGGAGAGGTGGGACCCATGGAATGGTTGCCATGCATTATTGCTTTAAAGGGTCTGCATTTGCTCACCCAATCTCACCAATCCTCTCAGTCCCAAGTGTCCAGCCTCATGCCACATCCAGCTGTCATCGTAGATAGGGTCATTCCAGGTTGCATCAGAGACCCTGAAGGAATTGTAAAGAATTTCCCTGTTTCTTTGTTCTGTTTTTGAAATTCCTTTTTAGAGTGGGTTTGAGCTGATTCTCGCTGCCATGTTTATGCCAGTCTAGACACACTTGATTCCCTTACGGAGACATATCAATACATAGGTTTTAAGATTCTTACTAGTCAGATCTATTCCTCTGCGGGAAATATGGGGTTTTGAGTCCCTTTCACTGAGGAAGGTGTAGGTCTTGTCTATTCCATAGTTGGTTTTTGGAACAGTACCTGTGCTTATATCAAACTCTGGTTTGATGCATCACCCCACCTCTCCTTCCCCCTTAAGCAGGCATAAGAGTGTTTTCTAAATGTGAGACTCTGTTCTCTTTGCTAACTCAGTTCCTGTGTAGCCATGTTTACAGGATCTTCCTAAGTGATATCTTATGATAAGTTTCTTTTCCTGTGTGACTTCTTTCCCTTAGAATCATCGTACCTGAATCCACTCATTTTGCTGCTACTGGTCTTAGGACATTGATTTCGTGGCTGAGGGATATTCCATCGTACGTAAGTTCCACAATGTTTGGAACCATTTTTATATTTCCTGGGATATTTCAGGTGTACCCAGGTTGAGGTTCTTGTAAGCAGTGCAGCCCTCAATTTGGGGGTGGCTCTGTCTTATGGATTTTCAGTTTTCCCAAGGTATATTCCCTAGACTGGAAGTGCCCTTGGCTCTGTAGCTCTGTTGTTTACTTGTTTTAGGGAACACAATGCACTCCTCCAGTGAGGCGGTTGGCAACTTACATCCCGCCCATCAGCATAACAAGGCTCCCTGTTCTCCAGGGCCTGTCTTGCCTTTCTGGTTTTTACACATTTTGTGGATGACCCTTTTGACCGGTGGGAAGTGATACTTCTTTGTGGTGCAGATTTGCATTGCCCGCTTGCTTGCTTGGCCAAAAAGGGCGTATGCGTTTTCTCCTGAATATATTCAGGAGAAAACGCATACGCCCTTTTTGGCCAAGTGCATCATTGTCGAAGTTGTGCCCCTCTTCCTGTGCTTTACAGGCGATTCTAACGTACCTCTTGAAATCTGTTTCCTGCTATTCTGCCTCGCATTCAAGTCCGCCTCGTTGCCTTCCCTCAACAGATTTTTGGACGATAGTTGGCCTTGATTACTCTGCCAGTTTGTGAATTGCTGTGCCCCTGAGCTCCATTTTTCAACTCGTTTTTTTGTGAGCTGAACGCAAGTCCAAACATTTGGTTCAGGACCTATACTGGTTCCCGGTGGGTGGCTGAGACTTTGGTGAATTCTTCTTCCTGCCGGGAAATTAGAGTGACATGTGCCCATCCAAATGCCTAACAGCTACTCTCTCATTGGTTCTCCCTCTTCCCTTTCCTCCTCTGCCAAATGGGCAACCTGTGTGAACCAGGAGCTTAAAGGGGCTGTCTCTCCAAGTTGGGAGATTGATAGTAAAGCTGTTGGAAAGTCAAACCGGAGCACCAGGAGAGGGACTCTTCGTTGAGTTTTAGAAACCTTTCGTATTCACAGTGTGTCCATTCTCTAGGTTTCCCGTACATGTTATAGCTGTAGTAATATTCCCTTCAACCTGGAGAGGTGGGACCCATGGAATGGTTGCCATGCATTATTGCTTTAAAGGGTCTGCATTTGCTCACCCAATCTCACCAATCCTCTCAGTCCCAAGTGTCCAGCCTCATGCCACATCCAGCTGTCATCGTAGATAGGGTCATTCCAGGTTGCATCAGAGACCCTGAAGGAATTGTAAAGAATTTCCCTGTTTCTTTGTTCTGTTTTTGAAATTCCTTTTTAGAGTGGGTTTGAGCTGATTCTCGCTGCCATGTTTATGCCAGTCTAGACACACTTGATTCCCTTACGGAGACATATCAATACATAGGTTTTAAGATTCTTACTAGTCAGATCTATTCCTCTGCGGGAAATATGGGGTTTTGAGTCCCTTTCACTGAGGAAGGTGTAGGTCTTGTCTATTCCATAGTTGGTTTTTGGAACAGTACCTGTGCTTATATCAAACTCTGGTTTGATGCATCACCCCACCTCTCCTTCCCCCTTAAGCAGGCATAAGAGTGTTTTCTAAATGTGAGACTCTGTTCTCTTTGCTAACTCAGTTCATGTGTGGCCATGTTTACAGGATCTTCCTAAGTGATATCTTATGATAAGTTTCTTTTCCTGTGTGACTTCTTTCCCTTAGAATAATCGTACCTGAATCCACTCATTTTGCTGCTACTGGTCTTAGGACATTGATTTCGTGGCTGAGGGATATTCCATCGTACGTAAGTTCCACAATGTTTGGAACCATTTTTATATTTCCTGGGATATTTCAGGTGTACCCAGGTTGAGGTTCTTGTAAGCAGTGCAGCCCTCAATTTGGGGGTGGCTCTGTCTTATGGATTTTCAGTTTTCCCAAGGTATATTCCCTAGACTGGAAGTGCCCTTGGCTCTGTAGCTCTGTTGTTTACTTGTTTTAGGGAACACAATGCACTCCTCCAGTGAGGCGGTTGGCAACTTACATCCCGCCCATCAGCATAACAAGGCTCCCTGTTCTCCAGGGCCTGTCTTGCCTTTCTGGTTTTTACACATTTTGTGGATGTCCCTTTTGACCGGTGGGAAGTGATACTTCTTTGTGGTGCAGATTTGCATTGCCCGCTTGCTTGCTTGGCCAAAAAGGGCGTATGCGTTTTCTCCTGAATATATTCAGGAGAAAACGCATACGCCCTTTTTGGCCAAGTGCATCATTGTCGAAGTTGTGCCCCTCTTCCTGTGCTTTACAGGCGATTCTAACGTACCTCTTGAAATCTGTTTCCTGCTATTCTGCCTCGCATTCAAGTCCGCCTCGTTGCCTTCCCTCAACAGATTTTTGGACGATAGTTGGCCTTGATTACTCTGCCAGTTTGTGAATTGCTGTGCCCCTGAGCTCCATTTTTCAACTCGTTTTTTTGTGAGCTGAACGCAAGTCCAAACATTTGGTTCAGGACCTACACTGGTTCCCGGTGGGTGGCTGAGACTTTGGTGAATTCTTCTTCCTGCCGGGAAATTAGAGTGACATGTGCCCATCCAAATGCCTAACAGCTACTCTCTCATTGGTTCTCCCTCTTCCCTTTCCTCCTCTGCCAAATGGGCAACCTGTGTGAACCAGGAGCTTAAAGGGGCTGTCTCTCCAAGTTGGGAGATTGATAGTAAAGCTGTTGGAAAGTCAAACTGGAGCACCAGGAGAGGGACTCTTCGTTGAGTTTTAGAAACCTTTCGTATTCACAGTGTGTCCATTCTCTAGGTTTCCCGTACATGTTATAGCTGTAGTAATATTCCCTTCAACCTGGAGAGGTGGGACCCATGGAATGGTTGCCATGCATTATTGCTTTAAAGGGTCTGCATTTGCTCACCCAATCTCACCAATCCTCTCAGTCCCAAGTGTCCAGCCTCATGCCACATCCAGCTGTCATCGTAGATAGGGTCATTCCAGGTTGCATCAGAGACCCTGAAGGAATTGTAAAGAATTTCCCTGTTTCTTTGTTCTGTTTTTGAAATTCCTTTTTAGAGTGGGTTTGAGCTGATTCTCGCTGCCATGTTTATGCCAGTCTAGACACACTTGATTCCCTTACGGAGACATATCAATACATAGGGTTTAAGATTCTTACTAGTCAGATCTATTCCTCTGCGGGAAATATGGGGTTTTGAGTCCCTTTCACTGAGGAAGGTGTAGGTCTTGTCTATTCCATAGTTGGTTTTTGGAACAGTACCTGTGCTTATATCAAACTCTGGTTTGATGCATCACCCCACCTCTCCTTCCCCCTTAAGCAGGCATAAGAGTGTTTTCTAAATGTGAGACTCTGTTCTCTTTGCTAACTCAGTTCATGTGTGGCCATGTTTACAGGATCTTCCTAAGTGATATCTTATGATAAGTTTCTTTTCCTGTGTGACTTCTTTCCCTTAGAATCATCGTACCTGAATCCACTCATTTTGCTGCTACTGGTCTTAGGACATTGATTTCGTGGCTGAGGGATATTCCATCGTACGTAAGTTCCACAATGTTTGGAACCATTTTTATATTTCCTGGGATATTTCAGGTGTACCCAGGTTGAGGTTCTTGTAAGCAGTGCAGCCCTCAATTTGGGGGTGGCTCTGTCTTATGGATTTTCAGTTTTCCCAAGGTATATTCCCTAGACTGGAAGTGCCCTTGGCTCTGTAGCTCTGTTGTTTACTTGTTTTAGGGAACACAATGCACTCCTCCAGTGAGGCGGTTGGCAACTTACATCCCGCCCATCAGCATAACAAGGCTCCCTGTTCTCCAGGGCCTGTCTTGCCTTTCTGGTTTTTACACATTTTGTGGATGTCCCTTTTGACCGGTGGGAAGTGATACTTCTTTGTGGTGCAGATTTGCATTGCCCGCTTGCTTGCTTGGCCAAAAAGGGCGTATGCGTTTTCTCCTGAATATATTCAGGAGAAAACGCATACGCCCTTTTTGGCCAAGTGCATCATTGTCGAAGTTGTGCCCCTCTTCCTGTGCTTTACAGGCGATTCTAACGTACCTCTTGAAATCTGTTTCCTGCTATTCTGCCTCGCATTCAAGTCCGCCTCGTTGCCTTCCCTCAACAGATTTTTGGACGATAGTTGGCCTTGATTACTCTGCCAGTTTGTGAATTGCTGTGCCCCTGAGCTCCATTTTTCAACTCGTTTTTTTGTGAGCTGAACGCAAGTCCAAACATTTGGTTCAGGACCTATACTGGTTCCCGGTGGGTGGCTGAGACTTTGGTGAATTCTTCTTCCTGCCGGGAACTTAGAGTGACATGTGCCCATCCAAATGCCTAACAGCTACTCTCTCATTGGTTCTCCCTCTTCCCTTTCCTCCTCTGCCAAATGGGCAACCTGTGTGAACCACGAGCTTAAAGGGGCTGTCTCTCCAAGTTGGGAGATTGATAGTAAAGCTGTTGGAAAGTCAAACCGGAGCACCAGGAGAGGGACTCTTCGTTGAGTTTTAGAAACCTTTCGTATTCACAGTGTGTCCATTCTCTAGGTTTCCCGTACATGTTATAGCTGTAGTAATATTCCCTTCAACCTGGAGAGGTGGGACCCATGGAATGGTTGCCATGCATTATTGCTTTAAAGGGTCTGCATTTGCTCACCCAATCTCACCAATCCTCTCAGTCCCAAGTGTCCAGCCTCATGCCACATCCAGCTGTCATCGTAGATAGGGTCATTCCAGGTTGCATCAGAGACCCTGAAGGAATTGTAAAGAATTTCCCTGTTTCTTTGTTCTGTTTTTGAAATTCCTTTTTAGAGTGGGTTTGAGCTGATTCTCGCTGCCATGTTTATGCCAGTCTAGACACACTTGATTCCCTTACGGAGACATATCAATACATAGGTTTTAAGATTCTTACTAGTCAGATCTATTCCTCTGCGGGAAATATGGGGTTTTGAGTCCCTTTCACTGAGGAAGGTGTAGGTCTTGTCTATTCCATAGTTGGTTTTTGGAACAGTACCTGTGCTTATATCAAACTCTGGTTTGATGCATCACCCCACCTCTCCTTCCCCCTTAAGCAGGCATAAGAGTGTTTTCTAAATGTGAGACTCTGTTCTCTTTGCTAACTCAGTTCATGTGTGGCCATGTTTACAGGATCTTCCTAAGTGATATCTTATGATAAGTTTCTTTTCCTGTGTGACTTCTTTCCCTTAGAATCATCGTACCTGAATCCACTCATTTTGCTGCTACTGGTCTTAGGACATTGATTTCGTGGCTGAGGGATATTCCATCGTACGTAAGTTCCACAATGTTTGGAACCATTTTTATATTTCCTGGGATATTTCAGGTGTACCCAGGTTGAGGTTCTTGTAAGCAGTGCAGCCCTCAATTTGGGGGTGGCTCTGTCTTATGGATTTTCAGTTTTCCCAAGGTATATTCCCTAGACTGGAAGTGCCCTTGGCTCTGTAGCTCTGTTGTTTACTTGTTTTAGGGAACACAATGCACTCCTCCAGTGAGGCGGTTGGCAACTTACATCCCGCCCATCAGCATAACAAGGCTCCCTGTTCTCCAGGGCCTGTCTTGCCTTTCTGGTTTTTACACATTTTGTGGATGTCCCTTTTGACCGGTGGGAAGTGATACTTCTTTGTAGTGCAGATTTGCATTGCCCGCTTGCTTGCTTGGCCAAAAAGGGCGTATGCGTTTTCTCCTGAATATATTCAGGAGAAAACGCATACGCCCTTTTTGGCCAAGTGCATCATTGTCGAAGTTGTGCCCCTCTTCCTGTGCTTTACAGGCGATTCTAACGTACCTCTTGAAATCTGTTTCCTGCTATTCTGCCTCGCATTCAAGTCCGCCTCGTTGCCTTCCCTCAACAGATTTTTGGACGATAGTTGGCCTTGATTACTCTGCCAGTTTGTGAATTGCTGTGCCCCTGAGCTCCATTTTTCAACTCGTTTTTTTGTGAGCTGAACGCAAGTCCAAACATTTGGTTCAGGACCTACACTGGTTCCCGGTGGGTGGCTGAGACTTTGGTGAATTCTTCTTCCTGCCGGGAACTTAGAGTGACATGTGCCCATCCAAATGCCTAACAGCTACTCTCTCATTGGTTCTCCCTCTTCCCTTTCCTCCTCTGCCAAATGGGCAACCTGTGTGAACCAGGAGCTTAAAGGGGCTGTCTCTCCAAGTTGGGAGATTGATAGTAAAGCTGTTGGAAAGTCAAACCGGAGCACCAGGAGAGGGACTCTTCGTTGAGTTTTAGAAACCTTTCGTATTCACAGTGTGTCCATTCTCTAGGTTTCCCGTACATGTTATAGCTGTAGTAATATTCCCTTCAACCTGGAGAGGTGGGACCCATGGAATGGTTGCCATGCATTATTGCTTTAAAGGGTCTGCATTTGCTCACCCAATCTCACCAATCCTCTCAGTCCCAAGTGTCCAGCCTCATGCCACATCCAGCTGTCATCGTAGATAGGGTCATTCCAGGTTGCATCAGAGACCCTGAAGGAATTGTAAAGAATTTCCCTGTTTCTTTGTTCTGTTTTTGAAATTCCTTTTTAGAGTGGGTTTGAGCTGATTCTCGCTGCCATGTTTATGCCAGTCTAGACACACTTGATTCCCTTACGGAGACATATCAATACATAGGTTTTAAGATTCTTACTAGTCAGATCTATTCCTCTGCGGGAAATATGGGGTTTTGAGTCCCTTTCACTGAGGAAGGTGTAGGTCTTGTCTATTCCATAGTTGGTTTTTGGAACAGTACCTGTGCTTATATCAAACTCTGGTTTGATGCATCACCCCACCTCTCCTTCCCCCTTAAGCAGGCATAAGAGTGTTTTCTAAATGTGAGACTCTGTTCTCTTTGCTAACTCAGTTCATGTGTGGCCATGTTTACAGGATCTTCCTAAGTGATATCTTATGATAAGTTTCTTTTCCTGTGTGACTTCTTTCCCTTAGAATCATCGTACCTGAATCCACTCATTTTGCTGCTACTGGTCTTAGGACATTGATTTCGTGGCTGAGGGATATTCCATCGTACGTAAGTTCCACAATGTTTGGAACCATTTTTATATTTCCTGGGATATTTCAGGTGTACCCAGGTTGAGGTTCTTGTAAGCAGTGCAGCCCTCAATTTGGGGGTGGCTCTGTCTTATGGATTTTCAGTTTTCCCAAGGTATATTCCCTAGACTGGAAGTGCCCTTGGCTCTGTAGCTCTGTTGTTTACTTGTTTTAGGGAACACAATGCACTCCTCCAGTGAGGCGGTTGGCAACTTACATCCCGCCCATCAGCATAACAAGGCTCCCTGTTCTCCAGGGCCTGTCTTGCCTTTCTGGTTTTTACACATTTTGTGGATGTCCCTTTTGACCGGTGGGAAGTGATACTTCTTTGTAGTGCAGATTTGCATTGCCCGCTTGCTTGCTTGGCCAAAAAGGGCGTATGCGTTTTCTCCTGAATATATTCAGGAGAAAACGCATACGCCCTTTTTGGCCAAGTGCATCATTGTCGAAGTTGTGCCCCTCTTCCTGTGCTTTACAGGCGATTCTAACGTACCTCTTGAAATCTGTTTCCTGCTATTCTGCCTCGCATTCAAGTCCGCCTCGTTGCCTTCCCTCAACAGATTTTTGGACGATAGTTGGCCTTGATTACTCTGCCAGTTTGTGAATTGCTGTGCCCCTGAGCTCCATTTTTCAACTCGTTTTTTTGTGAGCTGAACGCAAGTCCAAACATTTGGTTCAGGACCTACACTGGTTCCCGGTGGGTGGCTGAGACTTTGGTGAATTCTTCTTCCTGCCGGGAAATTAGAGTGACATGTGCCCATCCAAATGCCTAACAGCTACTCTCTCATTGGTTCTCCCTCTTCCCTTTCCTCCTCTGCCAAATGGGCAACCTGTGTGAACCAGGAGCTTAAAGGGGCTGTCTCTCCAAGTTGGGAGATTGATAGTAAAGCTGTTGGAAAGTCAAACCGGAGCACCAGGAGAGGGACTCTTCGTTGAGTTTTAGAAACCTTTCGTATTCACAGTGTGTCCATTCTCTAGGTTTCCCGTACATGTTATAGCTGTAGTAATATTCCCTTCAACCTGGAGAGGTGGGACCCATGGAATGGTTGCCATGCATTATTGCTTTAAAGGGTCTGCATTTGCTCACCCAATCTCACCAATCCTCTCAGTCCCAAGTGTCCAGCCTCATGCCACATCCAGCTGTCATCGTAGATAGGGTCATTCCAGGTTGCATCAGAGACCCTGAAGGAATTGTAAAGAATTTCCCTGTTTCTTTGTTCTGTTTTTGAAATTCCTTTTTAGAGTGGGTTTGAGCTGATTCTCGCTGCCATGTTTATGCCAGTCTAGACACACTTGATTCCCTTACGGAGACATATCAATACATAGGGTTTAAGATTCTTACTAGTCAGATCTATTCCTCTGCGGGAAATATGGGGTTTTGAGTCCCTTTCACTGAGGAAGGTGTAGGTCTTGTCTATTCCATAGTTGGTTTTTGGAACAGTACCTGTGCTTATATCAAACTCTGGTTTGATGCATCACCCCACCTCTCCTTCCCCCTTAAGCAGGCATAAGAGTGTTTTCTAAATGTGAGACTCTGTTCTCTTTGCTAACTCAGTTCATGTGTGGCCATGTTTACAGGATCTTCCTAAGTGATATCTTATGATAAGTTTCTTTTCCTGTGTGACTTCTTTCCCTTAGAATCATCGTACCTGAATCCACTCATTTTGCTGCTACTGGTCTTAGGACATTGATTTCGTGGCTGAGGGATATTCCATCGTACGTAAGTTCCACAATGTTTGGAACCATTTTTATATTTCCTGGGATATTTCAGGTGTACCCAGGTTGAGGTTCTTGTAAGCAGTGCAGCCCTCAATTTGGGGGTGGCTCTGTCTTATGGATTTTCAGTTTTCCCAAGGTATATTCCCTAGACTGGAAGTGCCCTTGGCTCTGTAGCTCTGTTGTTTACTTGTTTTAGGGAACACAATGCACTCCTCCAGTGAGGCGGTTGGCAACTTACATCCCGCCCATCAGCATAACAAGGCTCCCTGTTCTCCAGGGCCTGTCTTGCCTTTCTGGTTTTTACACATTTTGTGGATGTCCCTTTTGACCGGTGGGAAGTGATACTTCTTTGTAGTGCAGATTTGCATTGCCCGCTTGCTTGCTTGGCCAAAAAGGGCGTATGCGTTTTCTCCTGAATATATTCAGGAGAAAACGCATACGCCCTTTTTGGCCAAGTGCATCATTGTCGAAGTTGTGCCCCTCTTCCTGTGCTTTACAGGCGATTCTAACGTACCTCTTGAAATCTGTTTCCTGCTATTCTGCCTCGCATTCAAGTCCGCCTCGTTGCCTTCCCTCAACAGATTTTTGGACGATAGTTGGCCTTGATTACTCTGCCAGTTTGTGAATTGCTGTGCCCCTGAGCTCCATTTTTCAACTCGTTTTTTTGTGAGCTGAACGCAAGTCCAAACATTTGGTTCATTACCTATACTGGTTCCCGGTGGGTGGCTGAGACTTTGGTGAATTCTTCTTCCTGCCGGGAAATTAGAGTGACATGTGCCCATCCAAATGCCTAACAGCTACTCTCTCATTGGTTCTCCCTCTTCCCTTTCCTCCTCTGCCAAATGGGCAACCTGTGTGAACCAGGAGCTTAAAGGGGCTGTCTCTCCAAGTTGGGAGATTGATAGTAAAGCTGTTGGAAAGTCAAACCGGAGCACCAGGAGAGGGACTCTTCGTTGAGTTTTAGAAACCTTTCGTATTCACAGTGTGTCCATTCTCTAGGTTTCCCGTACATGTTATAGCTGTAGTAATATTCCCTTCAACCTGGAGAGGTGGGACCCATGGAATGGTTGCCATGCATTATTGCTTTAAAGGGTCTGCATTTGCTCACCCAATCTCACCAATCCTCTCAGTCCCAAGTGTCCAGCCTCATGCCACATCCAGCTGTCATCGTAGATAGGGTCATTCCAGGTTGCATCAGAGACCCTGAAGGAATTGTAAAGAATTTCCCTGTTTCTTTGTTCTGTTTTTGAAATTCCTTTTTAGAGTGGGTTTGAGCTGATTCTCGCTGCCATGTTTATGCCAGTCTAGACACACTTGATTCCCTTACGGAGACATATCAATACATAGGGTTTAAGATTCTTACTAGTCAGATCTATTCCTCTGCGGGAAATATGGGGTTTTGAGTCCCTTTCACTGAGGAAGGTGTAGGTCTTGTCTATTCCATAGTTGGTTTTTGGAACAGTACCTGTGCTTATATCAAACTCTGGTTTGATGCATCACCCCACCTCTCCTTCCCCCTTAAGCAGGCATAAGAGTGTTTTCTAAATGTGAGACTCTGTTCTCTTTGCTAACTCAGTTCATGTGTGGCCATGTTTACAGGATCTTCCTAAGTGATATCTTATGATAAGTTTCTTTTCCTGTGTGACTTCTTTCCCTTAGAATCATCGTACCTGAATCCACTCATTTTGCTGCTACTGGTCTTAGGACATTGATTTCGTGGCTGAGGGATATTCCATCGTACGTAAGTTCCACAATGTTTGGAACCATTTTTATATTTCCTGGGATATTTCAGGTGTACCCAGGTTGAGGTTCTTGTAAGCAGTGCAGCCCTCAATTTGGGGGTGGCTCTGTCTTATGGATTTTCAGTTTTCCCAAGGTATATTCCCTAGACTGGAAGTGCCCTTGGCTCTGTAGCTCTGTTGTTTACTTGTTTTAGGGAACACAATGCACTCCTCCAGTGAGGCGGTTGGCAACTTACATCCCGCCCATCAGCATAACAAGGCTCCCTGTTCTCCAGGGCCTGTCTTGCCTTTCTGGTTTTTACACATTTTGTGGATGTCCCTTTTGACCGGTGGGAAGTGATACTTCTTTGTAGTGCAGATTTGCATTGCCCGCTTGCTTGCTTGGCCAAAAAGGGCGTATGCGTTTTCTCCTGAATATATTCAGGAGAAAACGCATACGCCCTTTTTGGCCAAGTGCATCATTGTCGAAGTTGTGCCCCTCTTCCTGTGCTTTACAGGCGATTCTAACGTACCTCTTGAAATCTGTTTCCTGCTATTCTGCCTCGCATTCAAGTCCGCCTCGTTGCCTTCCCTCAACAGATTTTTGGACGATAGTTGGCCTTGATTACTCTGCCAGTTTGTGAATTGCTGTGCCCCTGAGCTCCATTTTTCAACTCGTTTTTTTGTGAGCTGAACGCAAGTCCAAACATTTGGTTCAGGACCTATACTGGTTCCCGGTGGGTGGCTGAGACTTTGGTGAATTCTTCTTCCTGCCGGGAAATTAGAGTGACATGTGCCCATCCAAATGCCTAACAGCTACTCTCTCATTGGTTCTCCCTCTTCCCTTTCCTCCTCTGCCAAATGGGCAACCTGTGTGAACCAGGAGCTTAAAGGGGCTGTCTCTCCAAGTTGGGAGATTGATAGTAAAGCTGTTGGAAAGTCAAACCGGAGCACCAGGAGAGGGACTCTTCGTTGAGTTTTAGAAACCTTTCGTATTCACAGTGTGTCCATTCTCTAGGTTTCCCGTACATGTTATAGCTGTAGTAATATTCCCTTCAACCTGGAGAGGTGGGACCCATGGAATGGTTGCCATGCATTATTGCTTTAAAGGGTCTGCATTTGCTCACCCAATCTCACCAATCCTCTCAGTCCCAAGTGTCCAGCCTCATGCCACATCCAGCTGTCATCGTAGATAGGGTCATTCCAGGTTGCATCAGAGACCCTGAAGGAATTGTAAAGAATTTCCCTGTTTCTTTGTTCTGTTTTTGAAATTCCTTTTTAGAGTGGGTTTGAGCTGATTCTCGCTGCCATGTTTATGCCAGTCTAGACACACTTGATTCCCTTACGGAGACATATCAATACATAGGGTTTAAGATTCTTACTAGTCAGATCTATTCCTCTGCGGGAAATATGGGGTTTTGAGTCCCTTTCACTGAGGAAGGTGTAGGTCTTGTCTATTCCATAGTTGGTTTTTGGAACAGTACCTGTGCTTATATCAAACTCTGGTTTGATGCATCACCCCACCTCTCCTTCCCCCTTAAGCAGGCATAAGAGTGTTTTCTAAATGTGAGACTCTGTTCTCTTTGCTAACTCAGTTCATGTGTGGCCATGTTTACAGGATCTTCCTAAGTGATATCTTATGATAAGTTTCTTTTCCTGTGTGACTTCTTTCCCTTAGAATCATCGTACCTGAATCCACTCATTTTGCTGCTACTGGTCTTAGGACATTGATTTCGTGGCTGAGGGATATTCCATCGTACGTAAGTTCCACAATGTTTGGAACCATTTTTATATTTCCTGGGATATTTCAGGTGTACCCAGGTTGAGGTTCTTGTAAGCAGTGCAGCCCTCAATTTGGGGGTGGCTCTGTCTTATGGATTTTCAGTTTTCCCAAGGTATATTCCCTAGACTGGAAGTGCCCTTGGCTCTGTAGCTCTGTTGTTTACTTGTTTTAGGGAACACAATGCACTCCTCCAGTGAGGCGGTTGGCAACTTACATCCCGCCCATCAGCATAACAAGGCTCCCTGTTCTCCAGGGCCTGTCTTGCCTTTCTGGTTTTTACACATTTTGTGGATGTCCCTTTTGACCGGTGGGAAGTGATACTTCTTTGTAGTGCAGATTTGCATTGCCCGCTTGCTTGCTTGGCCAAAAAGGGCGTATGCGTTTTCTCCTGAATATATTCAGGAGAAAACGCATACGCCCTTTTTGGCCAAGTGCATCATTGTCGAAGTTGTGCCCCTCTTCCTGTGCTTTACAGGCGATTCTAACGTACCTCTTGAAATCTGTTTCCTGCTATTCTGCCTCGCATTCAAGTCCGCCTCGTTGCCTTCCCTCAACAGATTTTTGGACGATAGTTGGCCTTGATTACTCTGCCAGTTTGTGAATTGCTGTGCCCCTGAGCTCCATTTTTCAACTCGTTTTTTTGTGAGCTGAACGCAAGTCCAAACATTTGGTTCAGGACCTATACTGGTTCCCGGTGGGTGGCTGAGACTTTGGTGAATTCTTCTTCCTGCCGGGAAATTAGAGTGACATGTGCCCATCCAAATGCCTAACAGCTACTCTCTCATTGGTTCTCCCTCTTCCCTTTCCTCCTCTGCCAAATGGGCAACCTGTGTGAACCAGGAGCTTAAAGGGGCTGTCTCTCCAAGTTGGGAGATTGATAGTAAAGCTGTTGGAAAGTCAAACCGGAGCACCAGGAGAGGGACTCTTCGTTGAGTTTTAGAAACCTTTCGTATTCACAGTGTGTCCATTCTCTAGGTTTCCCGTACATGTTATAGCTGTAGTAATATTCCCTTCAACCTGGAGAGGTGGGACCCATGGAATGGTTGCCATGCATTATTGCTTTAAAGGGTCTGCATTTGCTCACCCAATCTCACCAATCCTCTCAGTCCCAAGTGTCCAACCTCATGCCACATCCAGCTGTCATCGTAGATAGGGTCATTCCAGGTTGCATCAGAGACCCTGAAGGAATTGTAAAGAATTTCCCTGTTTCTTTGTTCTGTTTTTGAAATTCCTTTTTAGAGTGGGTTTGAGCTGATTCTCGCTGCCATGTTTATGCCAGTCTAGACACACTTGATTCCCTTACGGAGACATATCAATACATAGGGTTTAAGATTCTTACTAGTCAGATCTATTCCTCTGCGGGAAATATGGGGTTTTGAGTCCCTTTCACTGAGGAAGGTGTAGGTCTTGTCTATTCCATAGTTGGTTTTTGGAACAGTACCTGTGCTTATATCAAACTCTGGTTTGATGCATCACCCCACCTCTCCTTCCCCCTTAAGCAGGCATAAGAGTGTTTTCTAAATGTGAGACTCTGTTCTCTTTGCTAACTCAGTTCATGTGTGGCCATGTTTACAGGATCTTCCTAAGTGATATCTTATGATAAGTTTCTTTTCCTGTGTGACTTCTTTCCCTTAGAATCATCGTACCTGAATCCACTCATTTTGCTGCTACTGGTCTTAGGACATTGATTTCGTGGCTGAGGGATATTCCATCGTACGTAAGTTCCACAATGTTTGGAACCATTTTTATATTTCCTGGGATATTTCAGGTGTACCCAGGTTGAGGTTCTTGTAAGCAGTGCAGCCCTCAATTTGGGGGTGGCTCTGTCTTATGGATTTTCAGTTTTCCCAAGGTATATTCCCTAGACTGGAAGTGCCCTTGGCTCTGTAGCTCTGTTGTTTACTTGTTTTAGGGAACACAATGCACTCCTCCAGTGAGGCGGTTGGCAACTTACATCCCGCCCATCAGCATAACAAGGCTCCCTGTTCTCCAGGGCCTGTCTTGCCTTTCTGGTTTTTACACATTTTGTGGATGTCCCTTTTGACCGGTGGGAAGTGATACTTCTTTGTAGTGCAGATTTGCATTGCCCGCTTGCTTGCTTGGCCAAAAAGGGCGTATGCGTTTTCTCCTGAATATATTCAGGAGAAAACGCATACGCCCTTTTTGGCCAAGTGCATCATTGTCGAAGTTGTGCCCCTCTTCCTGTGCTTTACAGGCGATTCTAACGTACCTCTTGAAATCTGTTTCCTGCTATTCTGCCTCGCATTCAAGTCCGCCTCGTTGCCTTCCCTCAACAGATTTTTGGACGATAGTTGGCCTTGATTACTCTGCCAGTTTGTGAATTGCTGTGCCCCTGAGCTCCATTTTTCAACTCGTTTTTTTGTGAGCTGAACGCAAGTCCAAACATTTGGTTCAGGACCTATACTGGTTCCCGGTGGGTGGCTGAGACTTTGGTGAATTCTTCTTCCTGCCGGGAAATTAGAGTGACATGTGCCCATCCAAATGCCTAACAGCTACTCTCTCATTGGTTCTCCCTCTTCCCTTTCCTCCTCTGCCAAATGGGCAACCTGTGTGAACCAGGAGCTTAAAGGGGCTGTCTCTCCAAGTTGGGAGATTGATAGTAAAGCTGTTGGAAAGTCAAACCGGAGCACCAGGAGAGGGACTCTTCGTTGAGTTTTAGAAACCTTTCGTATTCACAGTGTGTCCATTCTCTAGGTTTCCCGTACATGTTATAGCTGTAGTAATATTCCCTTCAACCTGGAGAGGTGGGACCCATGGAATGGTTGCCATGCATTATTGCTTTAAAGGGTCTGCATTTGCTCACCCAATCTCACCAATCCTCTCAGTCCCAAGTGTCCAGCCTCATGCCACATCCAGCTGTCATCGTAGATAGGGTCATTCCAGGTTGCATCAGAGACCCTGAAGGAATTGTAAAGAATTTCCCTGTTTCTTTGTTCTGTTTTTGAAATTCCTTTTTAGAGTGGGTTTGAGCTGATTCTCGCTGCCATGTTTATGCCAGTCTAGACACACTTGATTCCCTTACGGAGACATATCAATACATAGGGTTTAAGATTCTTACTAGTCAGATCTATTCCTCTGCGGGAAATATGGGGTTTTGAGTCCCTTTCACTGAGGAAGGTGTAGGTCTTGTCTATTCCATAGTTGGTTTTTGGAACAGTACCTGTGCTTATATCAAACTCTGGTTTGATGCATCACCCCACCTCTCCTTCCCCCTTAAGCAGGCATAAGAGTGTTTTCTAAATGTGAGACTCTGTTCTCTTTGCTAACTCAGTTCATGTGTGGCCATGTTTACAGGATCTTCCTAAGTGATATCTTATGATAAGTTTCTTTTCCTGTGTGACTTCTTTCCCTTAGAATCATCGTACCTGAATCCACTCATTTTGCTGCTACTGGTCTTAGGACATTGATTTCGTGGCTGAGGGATATTCCATCGTACGTAAGTTCCACAATGTTTGGAACCATTTTTATATTTCCTGGGATATTTCAGGTGTACCCAGGTTGAGGTTCTTGTAAGCAGTGCAGCCCTCAATTTGGGGGTGGCTCTGTCTTATGGATTTTCAGTTTTCCCAAGGTATATTCCCTAGACTGGAAGTGCCCTTGGCTCTGTAGCTCTGTTGTTTACTTGTTTTAGGGAACACAATGCACTCCTCCAGTGAGGCGGTTGGCAACTTACATCCCGCCCATCAGCATAACAAGGCTCCCTGTTCTCCAGGGCCTGTCTTGCCTTTCTGGTTTTTACACATTTTGTGGATGTCCCTTTTGACCGGTGGGAAGTGATACTTCTTTGTAGTGCAGATTTGCATTGCCCGCTTGCTTGCTTGGCCAAAAAGGGCGTATGCGTTTTCTCCTGAATATATTCAGGAGAAAACGCATACGCCCTTTTTGGCCAAGTGCATCATTGTCGAAGTTGTGCCCCTCTTCCTGTGCTTTACAGGCGATTCTAACGTACCTCTTGAAATCTGTTTCCTGCTATTCTGCCTCGCATTCAAGTCCGCCTCGTTGCCTTCCCTCAACAGATTTTTGGACGATAGTTGGCCTTGATTACTCTGCCAGTTTGTGAATTGCTGTGCCCCTGAGCTCCATTTTTCAACTCGTTTTTTTGTGAGCTGAACGCAAGTCCAAACATTTGGTTCAGGACCTATACTGGTTCCCGGTGGGTGGCTGAGACTTTGGTGAATTCTTCTTCCTGCCGGGAAATTAGAGTGACATGTGCCCATCCAAATGCCTAACAGCTACTCTCTCATTGGTTCTCCCTCTTCCCTTTCCTCCTCTGCCAAATGGGCAACCTGTGTGAACCAGGAGCTTAAAGGGGCTGTCTCTCCAAGTTGGGAGATTGATAGTAAAGCTGTTGGAAAGTCAAACCGGAGCACCAGGAGAGGGACTCTTCGTTGAGTTTTAGAAACCTTTCGTATTCACAGTGTGTCCATTCTCTAGGTTTCCCGTACATGTTATAGCTGTAGTAATATTCCCTTCAACCTGGAGAGGTGGGACCCATGGAATGGTTGCCATGCATTATTGCTTTAAAGGGTCTGCATTTGCTCACCCAATCTCACCAATCCTCTCAGTCCCAAGTGTCCAGCCTCATGCCACATCCAGCTGTCATCGTAGATAGGGTCATTCCAGGTTGCATCAGAGACCCTGAAGGAATTGTAAAGAATTTCCCTGTTTCTTTGTTCTGTTTTTGAAATTCCTTTTTAGAGTGGGTTTGAGCTGATTCTCGCTGCCATGTTTATGCCAGTCTAGACACACTTGATTCCCTTACGGAGACATATCAATACATAGGGTTTAAGATTCTTACTAGTCAGATCTATTCCTCTGCGGGAAATATGGGGTTTTGAGTCCCTTTCACTGAGGAAGGTGTAGGTCTTGTCTATTCCATAGTTGGTTTTTGGAACAGTACCTGTGCTTATATCAAACTCTGGTTTGATGCATCACCCCACCTCTCCTTCCCCCTTAAGCAGGCATAAGAGTGTTTTCTAAATGTGAGACTCTGTTCTCTTTGCTAACTCAGTTCATGTGTGGCCATGTTTACAGGATCTTCCTAAGTGATATCTTATGATAAGTTTCTTTTCCTGTGTGACTTCTTTCCCTTAGAATCATCGTACCTGAATCCACTCATTTTGCTGCTACTGGTCTTAGGACATTGATTTCGTGGCTGAGGGATATTCCATCGTACGTAAGTTCCACAATGTTTGGAACCATTTTTATATTTCCTGGGATATTTCAGGTGTACCCAGGTTGAGGTTCTTGTAAGCAGTGCAGCCCTCAATTTGGGGGTGGCTCTGTCTTATGGATTTTCAGTTTTCCCAAGGTATATTCCCTAGACTGGAAGTGCCCTTGGCTCTGTAGCTCTGTTGTTTACTTGTTTTAGGGAACACAATGCACTCCTCCAGTGAGGCGGTTGGCAACTTACATCCCGCCCATCAGCATAACAAGGCTCCCTGTTCTCCAGGGCCTGTCTTGCCTTTCTGGTTTTTACACATTTTGTGGATGTCCCTTTTGACCGGTGGGAAGTGATACTTCTTTGTAGTGCAGATTTGCATTGCCCGCTTGCTTGCTTGGCCAAAAAGGGCGTATGCGTTTTCTCCTGAATATATTCAGGAGAAAACGCATACGCCCTTTTTGGCCAAGTGCATCATTGTCGAAGTTGTGCCCCTCTTCCTGTGCTTTACAGGCGATTCTAACGTACCTCTTGAAATCTGTTTCCTGCTATTCTGCCTCGCATTCAAGTCCGCCTCGTTGCCTTCCCTCAACAGATTTTTGGACGATAGTTGGCCTTGATTACTCTGCCAGTTTGTGAATTGCTGTGCCCCTGAGCTCCATTTTTCAACTCGTTTTTTTGTGAGCTGAACGCAAGTCCAAACATTTGGTTCAGGACCTATACTGGTTCCCGGTGGGTGGCTGAGACTTTGGTGAATTCTTCTTCCTGCCGGGAAATTAGAGTGACATGTGCCCATCCAAATGCCTAACAGCTACTCTCTCATTGGTTCTCCCTCTTCCCTTTCCTCCTCTGCCAAATGGGCAACCTGTGTGAACCAGGAGCTTAAAGGGGCTGTCTCTCCAAGTTGGGAGATTGATAGTAAAGCTGTTGGAAAGTCAAACCGGAGCACCAGGAGAGGGACTCTTCGTTGAGTTTTAGAAACCTTTCGTATTCACAGTGTGTCCATTCTCTAGGTTTCCCGTACATGTTATAGCTGTAGTAATATTCCCTTCAACCTGGAGAGGTGGGACCCATGGAATGGTTGCCATGCATTATTGCTTTAAAGGGTCTGCATTTGCTCACCCAATCTCACCAATCCTCTCAGTCCCAAGTGTCCAGCCTCATGCCACATCCAGCTGTCATCGTAGATAGGGTCATTCCAGGTTGCATCAGAGACCCTGAAGGAATTGTAAAGAATTTCCCTGTTTCTTTGTTCTGTTTTTGAAATTCCTTTTTAGAGTGGGTTTGAGCTGATTCTCGCTGCCATGTTTATGCCAGTCTAGACACACTTGATTCCCTTACGGAGACATATCAATACATAGGGTTTAAGATTCTTACTAGTCAGATCTATTCCTCTGCGGGAAATATGGGGTTTTGAGTCCCTTTCACTGAGGAAGGTGTAGGTCTTGTCTATTCCATAGTTGGTTTTTGGAACAGTACCTGTGCTTATATCAAACTCTGGTTTGATGCATCACCCCACCTCTCCTTCCCCCTTAAGCAGGCATAAGAGTGTTTTCTAAATGTGAGACTCTGTTCTCTTTGCTAACTCAGTTCATGTGTGGCCATGTTTACAGGATCTTCCTAAGTGATATCTTATGATAAGTTTCTTTTCCTGTGTGACTTCTTTCCCTTAGAATCATCGTACCTGAATCCACTCATTTTGCTGCTACTGGTCTTAGGACATTGATTTCGTGGCTGAGGGATATTCCATCGTACGTAAGTTCCACAATGTTTGGAACCATTTTTATATTTCCTGGGATATTTCAGGTGTACCCAGGTTGAGGTTCTTGTAAGCAGTGCAGCCCTCAATTTGGGGGTGGCTCTGTCTTATGGATTTTCAGTTTTCCCAAGGTATATTCCCTAGACTGGAAGTGCCCTTGGCTCTGTAGCTCTGTTGTTTACTTGTTTTAGGGAACACAATGCACTCCTCCAGTGAGGCGGTTGGCAACTTACATCCCGCCCATCAGCATAACAAGGCTCCCTGTTCTCCAGGGCCTGTCTTGCCTTTCTGGTTTTTACACATTTTGTGGATGTCCCTTTTGACCGGTGGGAAGTGATACTTCTTTGTAGTGCAGATTTGCATTGCCCGCTTGCTTGCTTGGCCAAAAAGGGCGTATGCGTTTTCTCCTGAATATATTCAGGAGAAAACGCATACGCCCTTTTTGGCCAAGTGCATCATTGTCGAAGTTGTGCCCCTCTTCCTGTGCTTTACAGGCGATTCTAACGTACCTCTTGAAATCTGTTTCCTGCTATTCTGCCTCGCATTCAAGTCCGCCTCGTTGCCTTCCCTCAACAGATTTTTGGACGATAGTTGGCCTTGATTACTCTGCCAGTTTGTGAATTGCTGTGCCCCTGAGCTCCATTTTTCAACTCGTTTTTTTGTGAGCTGAACGCAAGTCCAAACATTTGGTTCAGGACCTATACTGGTTCCCGGTGGGTGGCTGAGACTTTGGTGAATTCTTCTTCCTGCCGGGAAATTAGAGTGACATGTGCCCATCCAAATGCCTAACAGCTACTCTCTCATTGGTTCTCCCTCTTCCCTTTCCTCCTCTGCCAAATGGGCAACCTGTGTGAACCAGGAGCTTAAAGGGGCTGTCTCTCCAAGTTGGGAGATTGATAGTAAAGCTGTTGGAAAGTCAAACCGGAGCACCAGGAGAGGGACTCTTCGTTGAGTTTTAGAAACCTTTCGTATTCACAGTGTGTCCATTCTCTAGGTTTCCCGTACATGTTATAGCTGTAGTAATATTCCCTTCAACCTGGAGAGGTGGGACCCATGGAATGGTTGCCATGCATTATTGCTTTAAAGGGTCTGCATTTGCTCACCCAATCTCACCAATCCTCTCAGTCCCAAGTGTCCAGCCTCATGCCACATCCAGCTGTCATCGTAGATAGGGTCATTCCAGGTTGCATCAGAGACCCTGAAGGAATTGTAAAGAATTTCCCTGTTTCTTTGTTCTGTTTTTGAAATTCCTTTTTAGAGTGGGTTTGAGCTGATTCTCGCTGCCATGTTTATGCCAGTCTAGACACACTTGATTCCCTTACGGAGACATATCAATACATAGGGTTTAAGATTCTTACTAGTCAGATCTATTCCTCTGCGGGAAATATGGGGTTTTGAGTCCCTTTCACTGAGGAAGGTGTAGGTCTTGTCTATTCCATAGTTGGTTTTTGGAACAGTACCTGTGCTTATATCAAACTCTGGTTTGATGCATCACCCCACCTCTCCTTCCCCCTTAAGCAGGCATAAGAGTGTTTTCTAAATGTGAGACTCTGTTCTCTTTGCTAACTCAGTTCATGTGTGGCCATGTTTACAGGATCTTCCTAAGTGATATCTTATGATAAGTTTCTTTTCCTGTGTGACTTCTTTCCCTTAGAATCATCGTACCTGAATCCACTCATTTTGCTGCTACTGGTCTTAGGACATTGATTTCGTGGCTGAGGGATATTCCATCGTACGTAAGTTCCACAATGTTTGGAACCATTTTTATATTTCCTGGGATATTTCAGGTGTACCCAGGTTGAGGTTCTTGTAAGCAGTGCAGCCCTCAATTTGGGGGTGGCTCTGTCTTATGGATTTTCAGTTTTCCCAAGGTATATTCCCTAGACTGGAAGTGCCCTTGGCTCTGTAGCTCTGTTGTTTACTTGTTTTAGGGAACACAATGCACTCCTCCAGTGAGGCGGTTGGCAACTTACATCCCGCCCATCAGCATAACAAGGCTCCCTGTTCTCCAGGGCCTGTCTTGCCTTTCTGGTTTTTACACATTTTGTGGATGTCCCTTTTGACCGGTGGGAAGTGATACTTCTTTGTAGTGCAGATTTGCATTGCCCGCTTGCTTGCTTGGCCAAAAAGGGCGTATGCGTTTTCTCCAGAATATATTCAGGAGAAAACGCATACGCCCTTTTTGGCCAAGTGCATCATTGTCGAAGTTGTGCCCCTCTTCCTGTGCTTTACAGGCGATTCTAACGTACCTCTTGAAATCTGTTTCCTGCTATTCTGCCTCGCATTCAAGTCCGCCTCGTTGCCTTCCCTCAACAGATTTTTGGACGATAGTTGGCCTTGATTACTCTGCCAGTTTGTGAATTGCTGTGCCCCTGAGCTCCATTTTTCAACTCGTTTTTTTGTGAGCTGAACGCAAGTCCAAACATTTGGTTCAGGACCTATACTGGTTCCCGGTGGGTGGCTGAGACTTTGGTGAATTCTTCTTCCTGCCGGGAAATTAGAGTGACATGTGCCCATCCAAATGCCTAACAGCTACTCTCTCATTGGTTCTCCCTCTTCCCTTTCCTCCTCTGCCAAATGGGCAACCTGTGTGAACCAGGAGCTTAAAGGGGCTGTCTCTCCAAGTTGGGAGATTGATAGTAAAGCTGTTGGAAAGTCAAACCGGAGCACCAGGAGAGGGACTCTTCGTTGAGTTTTAGAAACCTTTCGTATTCACAGTGTGTCCATTCTCTAGGTTTCCCGTACATGTTATAGCTGTAGTAATATTCCCTTCAACCTGGAGAGGTGGGACCCATGGAATGGTTGCCATGCATTATTGCTTTAAAGGGTCTGCATTTGCTCACCCAATCTCACCAATCCTCTCAGTCCCAAGTGTCCAGCCTCATGCCACATCCAGCTGTCATCGTAGATAGGGTCATTCCAGGTTGCATCAGAGACCCTGAAGGAATTGTAAAGAATTTCCCTGTTTCTTTGTTCTGTTTTTGAAATTCCTTTTTAGAGTGGGTTTGAGCTGATTCTCGCTGCCATGTTTATGCCAGTCTAGACACACTTGATTCCCTTACGGAGACATATCAATACATAGGGTTTAAGATTCTTACTAGTCAGATCTATTCCTCTGCGGGAAATATGGGGTTTTGAGTCCCTTTCACTGAGGAAGGTGTAGGTCTTGTCTATTCCATAGTTGGTTTTTGGAACAGTACCTGTGCTTATATCAAACTCTGGTTTGATGCATCACCCCACCTCTCCTTCCCCCTTAAGCAGGCATAAGAGTGTTTTCTAAATGTGAGACTCTGTTCTCTTTGCTAACTCAGTTCCTGTGTAGCCATGTTCACAGGATCTTCCTAAGTGATATCTTATGATAAGTTTCTTTTCCTGTGTGACTTCTTTCCCTTAGAATCATTGTACCTGAATCCACTCATTTTGCTGCTACTGGTCTTAGGACATTGATTTCGTGGCTGAGGGATATTCCATCGTACGTAAGTTCCACAATGTTTGGAACCATTTTTATATTTCCTGGGATATTTCAGGTGTACCCAGGTTGAGGTTCTTGTAAGCAGTGCAGCCCTCAATTTGGGGGTGGCTCTGTCTTATGGATTTTCAGTTTTCCCAAGGTATATTCCCTAGACTGGAAGTGCCCTTGGCTCTGTAGCTCTGTTGTTTACTTGTTTTAGGGAACACAATGCACTCCTCCAGTGAGGCGGTTGGCAACTTACATCCCGCCCATCAGCATAACAAGGCTCCCTGTTCTCCAGGGCCTGTCTTGCCTTTCTGGTTTTTACACATTTTGTGGATGTCCCTTTTGACCGGTGGGAAGTGATACTTCTTTGTAGTGCAGATTTGCATTGCCCGCTTGCTTGCTTGGCCAAAAAGGGCGTATGCGTTTTCTCCTGAATATATTCAGGAGAAAACGCATACGCCCTTTTTGGCCAAGTGCATCATTGTCGAAGTTGTGCCCCTCTTCCTGTGCTTTACAGGCGATTCTAACGTACCTCTTGAAATCTGTTTCCTGCTATTCTGCCTCGCATTCAAGTCCGCCTCGTTGCCTTCCCTCAACAGATTTTTGGACGATAGTTGGCCTTGATTACTCTGCCAGTTTGTGAATTGCTGTGCCCCTGAGCTCCATTTTTCAACTCGTTTTTTTGTGAGCTGAACGCAAGTCCAAACATTTGGTTCAGGACCTATACTGGTTCCCGGTGGGTGGCTGAGACTTTGGTGAATTCTTCTTCCTGCCGGGAAATTAGAGTGACATGTGCCCATCCAAATGCCTAACAGCTACTCTCTCATTGGTTCTCCCTCTTCCCTTTCCTCCTCTGCCAAATGGGCAACCTGTGTGAACCAGGAGCTTAAAGGGGCTGTCTCTCCAAGTTGGGAGATTGATAGTAAAGCTGTTGGAAAGTCAAACCGGAGCACCAGGAGAGGGACTCTTCGTTGAGTTTTAGAAACCTTTCGTATTCACAGTGTGTCCATTCTCTAGGTTTCCCGTACATGTTATAGCTGTAGTAATATTCCCTTCAACCTGGAGAGGTGGGACCCATGGAATGGTTGCCATGCATTATTGCTTTAAAGGGTCTGCATTTGCTCACCCAATCTCACCAATCCTCTCAGTCCCAAGTGTCCAGCCTCATGCCACATCCAGCTGTCATCGTAGATAGGGTCATTCCAGGTTGCATCAGAGACCCTGAAGGAATTGTAAAGAATTTCCCTGTTTCTTTGTTCTGTTTTTGAAATTCCTTTTTAGAGTGGGTTTGAGCTGATTCTCGCTGCCATGTTTATGCCAGTCTAGACACACTTGATTCCCTTACGGAGACATATCAATACATAGGGTTTAAGATTCTTACTAGTCAGATCTATTCCTCTGCGGGAAATATGGGGTTTTGAGTCCCTTTCACTGAGGAAGGTGTAGGTCTTGTCTATTCCATAGTTGGTTTTTGGAACAGTACCTGTGCTTATATCAAACTCTGGTTTGATGCATCACCCCACCTCTCCTTCCCCCTTAAGCAGGCATAAGAGTGTTTTCTAAATGTGAGACTCTGTTCTCTTTGCTAACTCAGTTCATGTGTGGCCATGTTTACAGGATCTTCCTAAGTGATATCTTATGATAAGTTTCTTTTCCTGTGTGACTTCTTTCCCTTAGAATCATCGTACCTGAATCCACTCATTTTGCTGCTACTGGTCTTAGGACATTGATTTCGTGGCTGAGGGATATTCCATCGTACGTAAGTTCCACAATGTTTGGAACCATTTTTATATTTCCTGGGATATTTCAGGTGTACCCAGGTTGAGGTTCTTGTAAGCAGTGCAGCCCTCAATTTGGGGGTGGCTCTGTCTTATGGATTTTCAGTTTTCCCAAGGTATATTCCCTAGACTGGAAGTGCCCTTGGCTCTGTAGCTCTGTTGTTTACTTGTTTTAGGGAACACAATGCACTCCTCCAGTGAGGCGGTTGGCAACTTACATCCCGCCCATCAGCATAACAAGGCTCCCTGTTCTCCAGGGCCTGTCTTGCCTTTCTGGTTTTTACACATTTTGTGGATGTCCCTTTTGACCGGTGGGAAGTGATACTTCTTTGTAGTGCAGATTTGCATTGCCCGCTTGCTTGCTTGGCCAAAAAGGGCGTATGCGTTTTCTCCTGAATATATTCAGGAGAAAACGCATACGCCCTTTTTGGCCAAGTGCATCATTGTCGAAGTTGTGCCCCTCTTCCTGTGCTTTACAGGCGATTCTAACGTACCTCTTGAAATCTGTTTCCTGCTATTCTGCCTCGCATTCAAGTCCGCCTCGTTGCCTTCCCTCAACAGATTTTTGGACGATAGTTGGCCTTGATTACTCTGCCAGTTTGTGAATTGCTGTGCCCCTGAGCTCCATTTTTCAACTCGTTTTTTTGTGAGCTGAACGCAAGTCCAAACATTTGGTTCAGGACCTATACTGGTTCCCGGTGGGTGGCTGAGACTTTGGTGAATTCTTCTTCCTGCCGGGAAATTAGAGTGACATGTGCCCATCCAAATGCCTAACAGCTACTCTCTCATTGGTTCTCCCTCTTCCCTTTCCTCCTCTGCCAAATGGGCAACCTGTGTGAACCAGGAGCTTAAAGGGGCTGTCTCTCCAAGTTGGGAGATTGATAGTAAAGCTGTTGGAAAGTCAAACCGGAGCACCAGGAGAGGGACTCTTCGTTGAGTTTTAGAAACCTTTCGTATTCACAGTGTGTCCATTCTCTAGGTTTCCCGTACATGTTATAGCTGTAGTAATATTCCCTTCAACCTGGAGAGGTGGGACCCATGGAATGGTTGCCATGCATTATTGCTTTAAAGGGTCTGCATTTGCTCACCCAATCTCACCAATCCTCTCAGTCCCAAGTGTCCAACCTCATGCCACATCCAGCTGTCATCGTAGATAGGGTCATTCCAGGTTGCATCAGAGACCCTGAAGGAATTGTAAAGAATTTCCCTGTTTCTTTGTTCTGTTTTTGAAATTCCTTTTTAGAGTGGGTTTGAGCTGATTCTCGCTGCCATGTTTATGCCAGTCTAGACACACTTGATTCCCTTACGGAGACATATCAATACATAGGGTTTAAGATTCTTACTAGTCAGATCTATTCCTCTGCGGGAAATATGGGGTTTTGAGTCCCTTTCACTGAGGAAGGTGTAGGTCTTGTCTATTCCATAGTTGGTTTTTGGAACAGTACCTGTGCTTATATCAAACTCTGGTTTGATGCATCACCCCACCTCTCCTTCCCCCTTAAGCAGGCATAAGAGTGTTTTCTAAATGTGAGACTCTGTTCTCTTTGCTAACTCAGTTCATGTGTGGCCATGTTTACAGGATCTTCCTAAGTGATATCTTATGATAAGTTTCTTTTCCTGTGTGACTTCTTTCCCTTAGAATCATCGTACCTGAATCCACTCATTTTGCTGCTACTGGTCTTAGGACATTGATTTCGTGGCTGAGGGATATTCCATCGTACGTAAGTTCCACAATGTTTGGAACCATTTTTATATTTCCTGGGATATTTCAGGTGTACCCAGGTTGAGGTTCTTGTAAGCAGTGCAGCCCTCAATTTGGGGGTGGCTCTGTCTTATGGATTTTCAGTTTTCCCAAGGTATATTCCCTAGACTGGAAGTGCCCTTGGCTCTGTAGCTCTGTTGTTTACTTGTTTTAGGGAACACAATGCACTCCTCCAGTGAGGCGGTTGGCAACTTACATCCCGCCCATCAGCATAACAAGGCTCCCTGTTCTCCAGGGCCTGTCTTGCCTTTCTGGTTTTTACACATTTTGTGGATGTCCCTTTTGACCGGTGGGAAGTGATACTTCTTTGTAGTGCAGATTTGCATTGCCCGCTTGCTTGCTTGGCCAAAAAGGGCGTATGCGTTTTCTCCTGAATATATTCAGGAGAAAACGCATACGCCCTTTTTGGCCAAGTGCATCATTGTCGAAGTTGTGCCCCTCTTCCTGTGCTTTACAGGCGATTCTAACGTACCTCTTGAAATCTGTTTCCTGCTATTCTGCCTCGCATTCAAGTCCGCCTCGTTGCCTTCCCTCAACAGATTTTTGGACGATAGTTGGCCTTGATTACTCTGCCAGTTTGTGAATTGCTGTGCCCCTGAGCTCCATTTTTCAACTCGTTTTTTTGTGAGCTGAACGCAAGTCCAAACATTTGGTTCATTACCTATACTGGTTCCCGGTGGGTGGCTGAGACTTTGGTGAATTCTTCTTCCTGCCGGGAACTTAGAGTGACATGTGCCCATCCAAATGCCTAACAGCTACTCTCTCATTGGTTCTCCCTCTTCCCTTTCCTCCTCTGCCAAATGGGCAACCTGTGTGAACCAGGAGCTTAAAGGGGCTGTCTCTCCAAGTTGGGAGATTGATAGTAAAGCTGTTGGAAAGTCAAACCGGAGCACCAGGAGAGGGACTCTTCGTTGAGTTTTAGAAACCTTTCGTATTCACAGTGTGTCCATTCTCTAGGTTTCCCGTACATGTTATAGCTGTAGTAATATTCCCTTCAACCTGGAGAGGTGGGACCCATGGAATGGTTGCCATGCATTATTGCTTTAAAGGGTCTGCATTTGCTCACCCAATCTCACCAATCCTCTCAGTCCCAAGTGTCCAGCCTCATGCCACATCCAGCTGTCATCGTAGATAGGGTCATTCCAGGTTGCATCAGAGACCCTGAAGGAATTGTAAAGAATTTCCCTGTTTCTTTGTTCTGTTTTTGAAATTCCTTTTTAGAGTGGGTTTGAGCTGATTCTCGCTGCCATGTTTATGCCAGTCTAGACACACTTGATTCCCTTACGGAGACATATCAATACATAGGGTTTAAGATTCTTACTAGTCAGATCTATTCCTCTGCGGGAAATATGGGGTTTTGAGTCCCTTTCACTGAGGAAGGTGTAGGTCTTGTCTATTCCATAGTTGGTTTTTGGAACAGTACCTGTGCTTATATCAAACTCTGGTTTGATGCATCACCCCACCTCTCCTTCCCCCTTAAGCAGGCATAAGAGTGTTTTCTAAATGTGAGACTCTGTTCTCTTTGCTAACTCAGTTCATGTGTGGCCATGTTTACAGGATCTTCCTAAGTGATATCTTATGATAAGTTTCTTTTCCTGTGTGACTTCTTTCCCTTAGAATCATCGTACCTGAATCCACTCATTTTGCTGCTACTGGTCTTAGGACATTGATTTCGTGGCTGAGGGATATTCCATCGTACGTAAGTTCCACAATGTTTGGAACCATTTTTATATTTCCTGGGATATTTCAGGTGTACCCAGGTTGAGGTTCTTGTAAGCAGTGCAGCCCTCAATTTGGGGGTGGCTCTGTCTTATGGATTTTCAGTTTTCCCAAGGTATATTCCCTAGACTGGAAGTGCCCTTGGCTCTGTAGCTCTGTTGTTTACTTGTTTTAGGGAACACAATGCACTCCTCCAGTGAGGCGGTTGGCAACTTACATCCCGCCCATCAGCATAACAAGGCTCCCTGTTCTCCAGGGCCTGTCTTGCCTTTCTGGTTTTTACACATTTTGTGGATGTCCCTTTTGACCGGTGGGAAGTGATACTTCTTTGTAGTGCAGATTTGCATTGCCCGCTTGCTTGCTTGGCCAAAAAGGGCGTATGCGTTTTCTCCTGAATATATTCAGGAGAAAACGCATACGCCCTTTTTGGCCAAGTGCATCATTGTCGAAGTTGTGCCCCTCTTCCTGTGCTTTACAGGCGATTCTAACGTACCTCTTGAAATCTGTTTCCTGCTATTCTGCCTCGCATTCAAGTCCGCCTCGTTGCCTTCCCTCAACAGATTTTTGGACGATAGTTGGCCTTGATTACTCTGCCAGTTTGTGAATTGCTGTGCCCCTGAGCTCCATTTTTCAACTCGTTTTTTTGTGAGCTGAACGCAAGTCCAAACATTTGGTTCAGGACCTATACTGGTTCCCGGTGGGTGGCTGAGACTTTGGTGAATTCTTCTTCCTGCCGGGAAATTAGAGTGACATGTGCCCATCCAAATGCCTAACAGCTACTCTCTCATTGGTTCTCCCTCTTCCCTTTCCTCCTCTGCCAAATGGGCAACCTGTGTGAACCAGGAGCTTAAAGGGGCTGTCTCTCCAAGTTGGGAGATTGATAGTAAAGCTGTTGGAAAGTCAAACCGGAGCACCAGGAGAGGGACTCTTCGTTGAGTTTTAGAAACCTTTCGTATTCACAGTGTGTCCATTCTCTAGGTTTCCCGTACATGTTATAGCTGTAGTAATATTCCCTTCAACCTGGAGAGGTGGGACCCATGGAATGGTTGCCATGCATTATTGCTTTAAAGGGTCTGCATTTGCTCACCCAATCTCACCAATCCTCTCAGTCCCAAGTGTCCAGCCTCATGCCACATCCAGCTGTCATCGTAGATAGGGTCATTCCAGGTTGCATCAGAGACCCTGAAGGAATTGTAAAGAATTTCCCTGTTTCTTTGTTCTGTTTTTGAAATTCCTTTTTAGAGTGGGTTTGAGCTGATTCTCGCTGCCATGTTTATGCCAGTCTAGACACACTTGATTCCCTTACGGAGACATATCAATACATAGGGTTTAAGATTCTTACTAGTCAGATCTATTCCTCTGCGGGAAATATGGGGTTTTGAGTCCCTTTCACTGAGGAAGGTGTAGGTCTTGTCTATTCCATAGTTGGTTTTTGGAACAGTACCTGTGCTTATATCAAACTCTGGTTTGATGCATCACCCCACCTCTCCTTCCCCCTTAAGCAGGCATAAGAGTGTTTTCTAAATGTGAGACTCTGTTCTCTTTGCTAACTCAGTTCATGTGTGGCCATGTTTACAGGATCTTCCTAAGTGATATCTTATGATAAGTTTCTTTTCCTGTGTGACTTCTTTCCCTTAGAATCATCGTACCTGAATCCACTCATTTTGCTGCTACTGGTCTTAGGACATTGATTTCGTGGCTGAGGGATATTCCATCGTACGTAAGTTCCACAATGTTTGGAACCATTTTTATATTTCCTGGGATATTTCAGGTGTACCCAGGTTGAGGTTCTTGTAAGCAGTGCAGCCCTCAATTTGGGGGTGGCTCTGTCTTATGGATTTTCAGTTTTCCCAAGGTATATTCCCTAGACTGGAAGTGCCCTTGGCTCTGTAGCTCTGTTGTTTACTTGTTTTAGGGAACACAATGCACTCCTCCAGTGAGGCGGTTGGCAACTTACATCCCGCCCATCAGCATAACAAGGCTCCCTGTTCTCCAGGGCCTGTCTTGCCTTTCTGGTTTTTACACATTTTGTGGATGTCCCTTTTGACCGGTGGGAAGTGATACTTCTTTGTAGTGCAGATTTGCATTGCCCGCTTGCTTGCTTGGCCAAAAAGGGCGTATGCGTTTTCTCCTGAATATATTCAGGAGAAAACGCATACGCCCTTTTTGGCCAAGTGCATCATTGTCGAAGTTGTGCCCCTCTTCCTGTGCTTTACAGGCGATTCTAACGTACCTCTTGAAATCTGTTTCCTGCTATTCTGCCTCGCATTCAAGTCCGCCTCGTTGCCTTCCCTCAACAGATTTTTGGACGATAGTTGGCCTTGATTACTCTGCCAGTTTGTGAATTGCTGTGCCCCTGAGCTCCATTTTTCAACTCGTTTTTTTGTGAGCTGAACGCAAGTCCAAACATTTGGTTCAGGACCTATACTGGTTCCCGGTGGGTGGCTGAGACTTTGGTGAATTCTTCTTCCTGCCGGGAAATTAGAGTGACATGTGCCCATCCAAATGCCTAACAGCTACTCTCTCATTGGTTCTCCCTCTTCCCTTTCCTCCTCTGCCAAATGGGCAACCTGTGTGAACCAGGAGCTTAAAGGGGCTGTCTCTCCAAGTTGGGAGATTGATAGTAAAGCTGTTGGAAAGTCAAACCGGAGCACCAGGAGAGGGACTCTTCGTTGAGTTTTAGAAACCTTTCGTATTCACAGTGTGTCCATTCTCTAGGTTTCCCGTACATGTTATAGCTGTAGTAATATTCCCTTCAACCTGGAGAGGTGGGACCCATGGAATGGTTGCCATGCATTATTGCTTTAAAGGGTCTGCATTTGCTCACCCAATCTCACCAATCCTCTCAGTCCCAAGTGTCCAACCTCATGCCACATCCAGCTGTCATCGTAGATAGGGTCATTCCAGGTTGCATCAGAGACCCTGAAGGAATTGTAAAGAATTTCCCTGTTTCTTTGTTCTGTTTTTGAAATTCCTTTTTAGAGTGGGTTTGAGCTGATTCTCGCTGCCATGTTTATGCCAGTCTAGACACACTTGATTCCCTTACGGAGACATATCAATACATAGGGTTTAAGATTCTTACTAGTCAGATCTATTCCTCTGCGGGAAATATGGGGTTTTGAGTCCCTTTCACTGAGGAAGGTGTAGGTCTTGTCTATTCCATAGTTGGTTTTTGGAACAGTACCTGTGCTTATATCAAACTCTGGTTTGATGCATCACCCCACCTCTCCTTCCCCCTTAAGCAGGCATAAGAGTGTTTTCTAAATGTGAGACTCTGTTCTCTTTGCTAACTCAGTTCATGTGTGGCCATGTTTACAGGATCTTCCTAAGTGATATCTTATGATAAGTTTCTTTTCCTGTGTGACTTCTTTCCCTTAGAATCATCGTACCTGAATCCACTCATTTTGCTGCTACTGGTCTTAGGACATTGATTTCGTGGCTGAGGGATATTCCATCGTACGTAAGTTCCACAATGTTTGGAACCATTTTTATATTTCCTGGGATATTTCAGGTGTACCCAGGTTGAGGTTCTTGTAAGCAGTGCAGCCCTCAATTTGGGGGTGGCTCTGTCTTATGGATTTTCAGTTTTCCCAAGGTATATTCCCTAGACTGGAAGTGCCCTTGGCTCTGTAGCTCTGTTGTTTACTTGTTTTAGGGAACACAATGCACTCCTCCAGTGAGGCGGTTGGCAACTTACATCCCGCCCATCAGCATAACAAGGCTCCCTGTTCTCCAGGGCCTGTCTTGCCTTTCTGGTTTTTACACATTTTGTGGATGTCCCTTTTGACCGGTGGGAAGTGATACTTCTTTGTAGTGCAGATTTGCATTGCCCGCTTGCTTGCTTGGCCAAAAAGGGCGTATGCGTTTTCTCCTGAATATATTCAGGAGAAAACGCATACGCCCTTTTTGGCCAAGTGCATCATTGTCGAAGTTGTGCCCCTCTTCCTGTGCTTTACAGGCGATTCTAACGTACCTCTTGAAATCTGTTTCCTGCTATTCTGCCTCGCATTCAAGTCCGCCTCGTTGCCTTCCCTCAACAGATTTTTGGACGATAGTTGGCCTTGATTACTCTGCCAGTTTGTGAATTGCTGTGCCCCTGAGCTCCATTTTTCAACTCGTTTTTTTGTGAGCTGAACGCAAGTCCAAACATTTGGTTCATTACCTATACTGGTTCCCGGTGGGTGGCTGAGACTTTGGTGAATTCTTCTTCCTGCCGGGAAATTAGAGTGACATGTGCCCATCCAAATGCCTAACAGCTACTCTCTCATTGGTTCTCCCTCTTCCCTTTCCTCCTCTGCCAAATGGGCAACCTGTGTGAACCAGGAGCTTAAAGGGGCTGTCTCTCCAAGTTGGGAGATTGATAGTAAAGCTGTTGGAAAGTCAAACCGGAGCACCAGGAGAGGGACTCTTCGTTGAGTTTTAGAAACCTTTCGTATTCACAGTGTGTCCATTCTCTAGGTTTCCCGTACATGTTATAGCTGTAGTAATATTCCCTTCAACCTGGAGAGGTGGGACCCATGGAATGGTTGCCATGCATTATTGCTTTAAAGGGTCTGCATTTGCTCACCCAATCTCACCAATCCTCTCAGTCCCAAGTGTCCAGCCTCATGCCACATCCAGCTGTCATCGTAGATAGGGTCATTCCAGGTTGCATCAGAGACCCTGAAGGAATTGTAAAGAATTTCCCTGTTTCTTTGTTCTGTTTTTGAAATTCCTTTTTAGAGTGGGTTTGAGCTGATTCTCGCTGCCATGTTTATGCCAGTCTAGACACACTTGATTCCCTTACGGAGACATATCAATACATAGGGTTTAAGATTCTTACTAGTCAGATCTATTCCTCTGCGGGAAATATGGGGTTTTGAGTCCCTTTCACTGAGGAAGGTGTAGGTCTTGTCTATTCCATAGTTGGTTTTTGGAACAGTACCTGTGCTTATATCAAACTCTGGTTTGATGCATCACCCCACCTCTCCTTCCCCCTTAAGCAGGCATAAGAGTGTTTTCTAAATGTGAGACTCTGTTCTCTTTGCTAACTCAGTTCATGTGTGGCCATGTTTACAGGATCTTCCTAAGTGATATCTTATGATAAGTTTCTTTTCCTGTGTGACTTCTTTCCCTTAGAATCATCGTACCTGAATCCACTCATTTTGCTGCTACTGGTCTTAGGACATTGATTTCGTGGCTGAGGGATATTCCATCGTACGTAAGTTCCACAATGTTTTGAACCATTTTTATATTTCCTGGGATATTTCAGGTGTACCCAGGTTGAGGTTCTTGTAAGCAGTGCACCCTCAATTTGGGGGTGGCTCTGTCTTATGGATTTTCAGTTTTCCCATGGTATATTCCCTAGACTGGAAGTGCCCTTGGCTCTGTAGCTCTGTTGTTTACTTGTTTTAGGGAGCACAATGCACTCCTCCAGTGAGGCAGTTGGCAACTTACATCCTGCCCATCAGCATAACAAGGCTCCCATTTCGCCACGGCCTGTCTTGCCTTTCTGGTTTTTACACATTTTGTGGATGTCCCTTTTGACCCGTGGGAAGTGATACTTCTTTGTAGTGCAGATTTGCATTGCCCGCTTGCTTGCTTGGCCAAAAGGGCGTATGCGTGTTCTCCTGAATATATTCAGGAGAAAACGCATACGCCCTTTTTGGCCAAGTGCATCATTGTCGAAGTTGTGCCCCTCTTCCTGTGCTTTACAGGTGATTCCAACGTACCTCTTGAAATCTGTTTCCTGCTATTCTGCCTCGATTTCAAGTCCGCCTCGTTGCCTTCCCTCAACAGATTTTTGGACGATAGTTGGCCTTGATTACTCTGCCTGTTTGTGAATTGCTGTGCCCCTGAGCTCCATTTTCAAACTCGTTTTTTGTGAGCTGAACGCAAGTCCAAACTTTTGGTTCAGGACCTATACTGGTTCCCGGTGGGTGGCTGAGACTTTGGTTAATTCTTCTTCCTGCCGGGAAATTAGAGTGACATGTGCCCATCCAAATGCCTAACAGCTACTCTCTCATTGGTTCTCCCTCTTCCCTTTCATCCTCGGCCATATTGGCAACCTGTGTGAACCAGGAGCTTAAAGGGGCTGTCTCTCCAAGTTGGGAGATTGATAGGAAAGCAGTTGGAAAATCAAACCGGAGCACCAGGAGAGGGACTCTTCGTTGAGTTTTAGAAACCTTTTGTATTCACAGTGTGTCCATTCTCTAGGTTTCCCGTACATGTTATAGCTTTAGAAATATTCCCTACAACCTGGAGAGTTGGGACCCATGGAATGGGTGCCATGCATTATAGCTTTAAAGGGTCTGCATTTGCTCACCCAATCTCACCAATCCTCTCAGTCCCAAGTGTCCAGCCTCATGCCGCATCCAGCTGTCATCGTAGAGAGGGTCATTCCAGGTTGCATCAGAGACCCTGAAGGAATTGTAAAGAATTTCCCTATTTCTTTGTTTTGTTTTTGAAATTCCTTTTTATCGTGGGTTTGAGCTGATTCTCGCTGCCCTGTTTATGCCAGTCTAGACACAATTGATCCCCTTACGGAGACATATCAATACATAGGTTTTAAGATTCTTACTAGTCAGATCTATTCCTCTGTGGGAAATATGGGGTTTTGAGTCCCTTTCACTGAGGAAGGTGTAGGTCTTGTCTATTCCATAGTTGGTTTTTGGAATGGTACCTGTGCTTATATCAAACTCTGGTTTGATGCATCACCCCACCTCTCCTTCCCCCTTAAGCAGGCATAAGAGTGTTTTCTAAATGTGAGACTCTGTTCTCTTTCCTAACTCAGTTCATGTGTAGCCATGTTTACAGGATCTTCCTAAGTGATATCTTATGATAAGTTTCTTTTTCTGTGTGACTTCTTTCACTTAGAATCATCGTACCTGAATCCACTCATTTTGCTGCTACTGGTCTTATGACATTGATTTCATGGCTGAGGGATATTCCATCGTTCGTAAGTTCCACAATTTTTTGAACCATTTTTATATTTCCTGGGATATTTCAGGTGTACCCAGGTTGAGGTTCTTGTAAGCAGTGCAGCCCTCAATTTGGGGGTGGCTCTGTCTTATTGATTTTCAGTTTTCCCAAGGTATATTCCCTAGACTGGAAGTGCCCTTGGCTCTGTAGCTCTGTTGTTTACTTGTTTTCGGGAACACAATGCACTCCTCCAGTGAGGCAGTTGGCAACTTACATCCCGCCCATCAGCATAACAAGGCTCCCTGTTCTCCAGGGCCTGTCTTGTCTTTCTGGTTTTTACACATTTTGTGGATATCCTTTTTGACCCGTGGGAAGTGATACTTCTTTGTAGTGCAGATTTGTATTGCCCGCTTGCTTGCTTGGCCAAAAAGGGCGTATGCGTTTTCTCCTGAATATATTTAGGAGAAAACGCATACGCCCTTTTTGGCCAAGTGCATCATTGTCGAAGTTGTGCCCCTCTTACTGTGCTTTACATGCGACGACCACCCTGGCTGGCCTGCAGGCACCAAGTTGGCCTGCGTGCTGTCGCTGGTGTGGCTCCATGGTCCTACCTCTAGGCTTTCAAGCCCTTGTACATATTCAGGTGTTTTACCTGGAAAGGGTGGGAACAGTTCAGCAGCAGCTGGCCTGGGGCTCAGCTCACGTTTACTCACAGATGCCTCGGCACGGTCCCCCAGCTTTGCAATGAGGACGCTCCTTGCGTGGGGGGTGGGTTGATGGCTGTATGGGAGATGGTTCTCCACCTCTGACCAATTTCAGAATTGTTTACCACTGTAGCAAGTGCCCTGATAGGGTTTTCCTCTGTATAACTCGTGGGTTCAGGTTTTTTTTTCTTTTATGGTTCAAGTTAGATTTTATTCCTCTTTTATGTATTTATAGATATAAGCATGGAAATAATTCATTCCTATAAATACATCTGTGTGACGGGAAGGATTTTTTCTGTTTTATTTTTAAATTTTATTTTTTAAAATTTTGAAATTTAATTTTATTTATTTTTTTTTCAGCACATTATTATTAGTTATGTATTTTATGCGTATACATGTATACAGGTCAATCCCAAACTCCCAACTCATCCCACCACCACCACCCCATGGCTTCCCACACTTGGTGTCCATACGATTTTTCTCTACATCTGTGTCTCTATTTCTTCCCTGCAAACCAGTTCATCTGTACCATCTTTAGGCTCCACATATATGCATTAATATACAATATTTGTTTTCCTCTTTCTGACTTACTTCATTCTGTATGACAGTCTCTCGACCCATCGATGTCTCTACAAATGACCCAGTTTCATTCCTTTTTATGGCCGAGTAATATTCCATTTCATATATGTATCACATCTTTATCCATTCATCTGTCTGTGGGCATTTAGGTTGCTTCCATTACCTGGCTATTGTAAATAGTGCTGCAACGAACATTGTGGTGAATGTGTCTTTTTGAAATACGGTTTTATCTGGGTATATGTCCAGAAGTGGGATTGCTGGATCAGATGGTAATTCTATTTCTAGTTTTTTTCAGGAAACTCCATACTGTTCTCCATAGTGACTGTATCAATTTACATTCCCACCAATAGTGGAAGAGGGCTCCTTTTGTCCACACCCTCCCCAGAATTGGTTGTTTGTAGATTTTCTGATGATCCCGATTCTAACCGGTGTGAGGTGATACCTCATTGTAGTTTTGATTTGCATTTCTCTAATAATTAGTGCTGTTGAGCAGCTTTTCATGTGCGTCTTGGCCATCTCTGTGCCTTCTTTGAAGAAACGTCTCTTTAGATCCTCTGCCCATTTTTGTATTTTGATGTTTGTTTTTTTAATATTAAGCTGCATGAGCTGTTTATATATATTGGAGATTAAACCTCTGTCCATTGATTCGTCTGCAACGATTTTCGCCCATTCTGAGGGATGTCTTTTTCCATTCCCGTGTTTTTTAACAAAAAAGGAAAGAAAGGAAAAGAAGCAGAACACTAATGTGCGTAAAATATGCCTTTTGAAACGGTCGTTTTGAAATATGGACGTGCTTTGAATTTTTTGGTCGATATGTGACCCCAGGATTTGTTTTCAGGGCAGGTGTCATTTACAGGCCTGCAATGATTTTGAATATCAACTGACCATTAGCGTTGGGATTAAACTGCTGTTGTGTGAAACGGCCACAAGGTGGCAGCAGTTCACCCTTACCAAATCTGGTTACTAGGGCAAGAGAGCCTCAGTGGAAGTGGTGTTCTAGTTTGGAGTTTAGAATGGAATGTTCCAGGAGAAAGCCCCTCACGTTTGTCTCACTACTTCTTGTTCGTGTTTTTAATTTAATTTTTTATTTTTTATTACAGCAAGTTTGATTACAATGTTTGGCTTGTTGTAGGTGTGGAAGATGTGGTTCTTTTACACATATACAGATGACTGTTCTTCCTGGGATCCTTTTCCCATGTACGTTATGACAGAATGTTGAGTAGTCCTCTCTTGGTATTCTGTAGGTCTTTGGTGATTATATATGTCACCTGTGTTTGTATATGTCTGTTAACCCCGATATCATAATGAAACCAATCCTCACACCTTTCCATTGGTGAACCATAAGATTGTTTAATGAATCTGTGATTGCCCTTCTCCGTGGAAATATCTGCCCTGGTATCCATTTTTAGGTAACACCTATAAGTGATATGATTTGATATGTGTCTTTCACTTTCTGACTTACTACAAGGCACGTGATTACTTCTAGACTCATCTACGGTGCTGCAAATGGCATTGTGTCCTTTTTTCCCTTGAATTCTCTTCTGCCTTAGCGGGGTCCATTTTCAACAATGTGATTCCCTGAGGGTTGAAGATTAGCGGACCTGGGCAGCCTTACCCTGCCGGCCCGCCCTCCCCAGGTGTGCCTCGTTGAGGTCAATATAAACAGAGCTCCAGGCAGCAATAGCCCCTGAAGCTGTGCCTGACTCCATATTCTGTGCCCCGTCAGCAGTCTCGGGGCTGTGCTGGTGGGAGGGAGTGAGGGGCCACAGCTTTGTTGGTGGCCCGGTGTGAGTGGGGTTCTGCTGGCCTTTCTGCAGGAGTTGCCAAGCTGCCCCCTGTAAAGAAGAGGTTGTGTCACCCATACCTTCCGCTGGAATTTCTCTCCGGACAGAGGTGAGGAAGGAAAAAAGCAGTGGGGGCCGGGACAGGAGGGGTATCTCAGGTAGGGCAATGGAAAGCTTCTGGAAGAGCGCCCGGGGCCAGGACCACCCTGGCTGTCCTGCAGGCACCATGTTGGCCTGCGTGCTGTCGCTGGTGTGGCTCCACGGTCCTTCCTCTAGGCTTTCAAGCCCTTGTACATATTCAGGTGTTTTACCTGGAAAGGGTGGGAAAAGTTCAGCAGCAGCTGGCCTGGGGCTCAGCTCACGTTTACTCACAGATGCCTCGGCACGGTCCCCCAGCTTTGCAATGAGGACGCTCCTTGCGTGGGGGGTGGGTTGCTGGCTGTATGGGAGATGATTCCCCACCTCTGACCAATTTCAGAATTGTTTACCACTGGAGCAAGTGCCCTGCTAGGGTTTTCCTGTGTATAACTGGTGGGTTCAGGTTTTTTTTTTTTCTTTTATGGTTCAAGTTAGATTTTATTCCTCTTTTATGTATTTATAGATATAAGCATGGAAATAATTCATTCCTATAAATATATCTGTGTGACGAGAAGAATTTTTTTCTGTTTTATTTTTAAATTTTATATTTTAAAATTTTGAAATTTAATTTTATTTATGTTTTTAAACAGCACATTATTATTAGTTATGTATTTTATTAATATACATGTATACAGGTCAATCCCAATCTCTCAACTCATCCCACCACCACCACCCCATGGCTTCCCACACTTGGTGTCCATACGTTTGTTCTCTACCTCTGTGTCTCTATTTCTTCCCTGCAAACCAGTTCATCTGTACCATTTTTAGGCTCCACATATATGCATTAATATACAATATTTGTTTTCCTCTTTCTGACTTACTTCATTCTGTATGACAGTCTCTCGATCCATCGATGTCTCTACAAATGACCCAGTTTCATTCCTTTTAATGGCCGAGTAATATTACATTTTATATATGTACCACATCTTTATCCATTCATCTGTCTGTGGGCATTTAGGTTGCTTCCATTACCTGGCTATTGTAAATAGTGCTGCAACGAACACTGTGGTGAATGTGCCTTTTTGAAATACGGTTTTCTCTGGGTATATGCCCAGAAGTGGGATTGGTGGATCAGATCTTAATTCGATTTCTAATATTTTTAAGGAAACTCCATACTGTTCTCCATAGTAACTGTATCAGTTTACATTCCCACCAATAGTGGAAGAGGGCTCCTTTTGTCCACAACCTCCCCAGAATTGGTTGTTTGTAGATTTTCTGATGATTCCGATTCTAACAGGTGTGAGGTGATACCTCATTGTAGTTTTGATTTGCATTTCTCTAATAACTAGTGCTGTTGAGCAGCTTTTCATGTGCGTCTTGGCCATCTCTGTGTCTCCTTTGAAGAAACGTCTCTTTAGATCTTCTGCCCATTTTTTTTGGGTTGTTTGTTTTTTTTAATATTAAGCTGCATGAGCTGTTTATATATATTGGAGATTAAACCTCTGTCCATTGATTCGTCTGCAACGATTTTCGCCCATTCTGAGGGATGCCTTTTTCCATTCCCGTGATTTTTAACAAAAAAGGAAAGAAAGGAAAAGAAGCAGAACACTAATGTGCGTAAAATATGCCTATTGAAATGGTCGTTTTGAAATATGGACGTCCTTTGAATTTTTTGGTCGATATGTGACCCAAGGATTTGTTTTCAGGGCAGGTGTCATTTACAGGCCTGCAATGATTTTGAATATCAACTGACCATAAGCATTGGGATTAATCGGCTGTTATGTGAAACGGCCACAAGGTGGCAGCAGTTCACCCTTACCAAATCTGGTTACTAGGGCAAGAGAGCCTCAGTGGAAGTGGTGTTCTAGATTGGAGTTTAGAATGGAATGTGCCAGGAGAAAGCCCCTCACGTTTGTCCCACTACTTCTTGTTCGTGTTTTTAAATTAATTTTTTATTTTTTATTACAGCAAGTTTGATTACAATGTTTGGCTTGTTGTAGGTGTGGAAGATGTGGTTCTTTTACACATATACAGATGTCTGTTCTTCCTGGGATCCTTTTCCCATGTACGTTATGACAGAATGTTGAGTAGTCCTCTCTTGGTATTCTGTAGGTCTTTGGTGATTATATATGTCACCTGTGTTTGTATATGTCTGTTAACCCCGATATCGTAATGAAACCAATACTCACACCTTTCCATTGGTGAACCATAAGTTTGTTTAATGAATCTGTGATTGCCCTTCTCCGTGGAAATATCTGCCCTGGTATCCATTTTTAGGTAACACCTATAAGTGATATGATATGATATGTGTCTTCCACTTTCTGACTTACTACAAGTCACGTGATTACTTCTAGACTCATCTACGGTGCTGCAAATGGCATTGTGTCCTTTTTTCCTTGGCTTCTCTTCTGCCTTAGCGGGGTTCATTTTCAACAATGTGATTCCCTGAGGGTTGTGGATTAGCTGACCTGGGCAGCCTTACCCTGCCGGGCCGCCCTCCACAGGTGTGCCTCGTTGAGGTCAATATAAACAGCGCTCCAGGCAGCAATAGCCCCTGAAGCTGTGCCTGACTCCATATTCTCTGCCCCATCAGCAGTCTCGGGGCTGTGCTGGTGGGAGGGAGTGAGGGGCCACAGCTTTGTGGGTGGCCCGGTGTGAGTGGGGTTCTGCTGGCCTTTCTGCAGGAGTTGCCAGGCTGCCGCCTGTAAAGAAGAGGTTGTGTCACCCATACTTTCCGCTGGAATTTCTCTTCGGACAGAGGTGAGGAAGGAAAAAAGCAGTGGGGGCCGGGACAGGAGGGGTATCTCAGGCAGGGCAATGGAAAGCTTCTGGAAGAGCGCCCAGGTCCAGGACCACCCTGGCTGGCCTGCAGGCACCAAGTTGGCCTGCGTGCTGTCGCTGGTGTGGCTCCACGGTCCTTCCTCTAGGCTTTCAAGCCCTTGTATATATTTAGGTGTTTTACCTGGAAAGGGTGGGAACAGTTCAGCAGTAGCTGGCCTGGGGCTCAGCTCACGTTTACTCACAGATGCCTCGGCCTGGTCCCCCAGCTTTGCAATGAGGACGCTCCTTGAGTGGGGGGTGGGTTGATGGCTGTATGGGAGATGGTTCTCCACCTATGACCAATTTCAGAATTGTTTACCACTGGAGCAAGTGCCCTGATAGGGTTTTCCTCTGTATAACTCGTGGGTTCAGGTTTTTTTTTTCTTTTATGGTTCAAGTTAGATTTTATTCCCCTTTTATGTATTTATAGATATAAGCATGGAAATAATTCACTCCTATAAATACATCTGTGTGACGGGAAGAACTTTTTTCTGTTTTATTTTTAAATTTTATTTTTTAAAATTTTGAAATTTAATTTTATTTATTTTTTTATACAGCACGTTATTATTAGTTATGTATTTTATGCATATACATGTATACAGGTCAATCCCAATCTCCCAACTCATTCCACCACCACCACCCCATGGCTTCCCACACTTGGTGTCCATACGTTTGTTCTCTACCTCTGTGTCTCTATTTCTTCCCTGCAAACCAGTTCATCTGTACCATTTTTAGGCTCCACATATATGCATTAATATACAATATTTGTTTTCCTCTTTCTGACTTACTTCATTCTGTATGACAGTCTCTCGATCCATCGATGTCTCTACAAATGAACCAGTTTCATTCCTTTTTATGGCCGAGTAATATTCCATTTTATATATGTACCACATCTTTATCCACTCATCTGTCTGTGGGCATTTAGGTTGCTTCCATTACCTGGCTATTGTAAATAGTGCTGCAACGAACATTGTGGTGAATGTGCCTTTTTGAAATACGGTTTTCTCTGGGTATATGCCCAGAAGTGGGATTGCTGGATCAGATGGTAATTCTATTTCTAGTTTTTTTAAGGAAACTCCATACTGTTCTCCATAGTGACTGTATCAATTTACATTCCCACCAATAGTGGAAGAGGGCTCCTTTTGTCCACACCCTCCCCAGAATTGGTTGTTTGTAGATTTTCTGATGATGCCGATTCTAACAGGTGTGAGGTGAAACCTCATTGTAGTTTTGATTTGCATTTCTCTAATAATTAGTGCTGTTGAGCAGCTTTTCATGTGCGTCTTGGCCATCTCTGTGTCTCCTTTGAAGAAACGTCTCTTTAGATCTTCTGCCCATTTTTTTTGGGTTGTTTGTTTTTTTAATATTAAGCTGCATGAGCTGTTTATATATATTGGAGATTAAACCTCTGTCCATTGATTCGTCTGCAACGATTTTCGCCCATTCTGAGGGATGCTTTTTTCCATTCCCGTGTTTTTTAACAAAAAAGGAAAGAAAGGAAAAGAAGCAGAACACTAATGTGCCTAAAATATGCCTTTTGAAACGGTCGTTTTGAAATTTGGACGTCCTTTGAATATTTTGGTCGATATGTGACCCCAGGATTTGTTTTCAGGGCAGGTGTCATTTACAGGCCTGCAATGATTTTGAATATCAACTGACCATTAGCGTTGGGATTAAAGCTGCTGTTGTGTGAAACGGCCACAAGGTGGCAGCAGTTCACCCTTACCAAATCTGGTTACTAGGGCAAGAGAGCCTCAGTGGAAGTGGTGTTCTAGATTGGAGTTTAGAATGGAATGTGCCAGGAGAAAGCCCCTCACGTTTGTCTCACTACTTCTTGTTCGTGTTTTTAAATTAATTTTTTATTTTTTATTACAACAAGTTTGATTAAAATGTTTGGTTTGTTGTAGGTGTGGAAGATGTGGTTCCTTTACACATATACAGATGTCTGTTCTTCCTGGGATCCTTTTCCCATGTACGTTATGACAGAATGTTGAGTAGTCCTCTCTTGGTATTCTGTAGGTCTTTGGTGATTATATATGTCACCTGTGTTTGTATATGTCTGTTAACCCCGATATCGTAATGAAACCAATCCTCACACCTTTCCATTGTTGAACCATAAGTTTGTTTAATGAATCTGTGATTGCCCTTCTCCGTGGAAATATCTGCCCTGGTATCCATTTTTAGGTAACACCTATAAGTGATATGATATGATATGTGTCTTTCACTTTCTGACTTACTACAAGTCACGTGATTACTTCTAGACTCATCTACGGTGCTGCAAATGGCATTGTGTCCTTTTTTCCCTTGGCTTCTCTTCTGCCTTAGCGGGGTCCATTTTCAACAATGTGATTCCCTGAGGGTTGTGGATTAGCTGACCTGGGCAGCCTTAAACTGCCAGCCCGCCCTCCCCAGGTGTGCCTCGTTGAGGTCAATATTAACAGCGCTCCAGGCTGCAATAGCCCCTGAAGCTGTGCCTGACTCCATATTCTCTGCCCCGTCAGCAGTCTCGGGGCTGTGCTGGTGGGAGGGAGTGAGGGGCCACAGCTTTGTGGGTGGCCCGGTGTGAGTGGGGTTCTGCTGGCCTTTCTGCAGGAGTTGCCAGGCTGCCGCCTGTAAAGAAGAGGTTGTGTCACCCATACCTTCCGCTGGAATTTCTCTCCGGAGAGAGGTGAGGAAGGAAAAAAGCAGTGGGGGCCGGGACAGGAGGGGTATCTCAGGCAGGGCAATGGAAAGCTTCTGGAAGAGCGCCTGGGGACAGGACCACCCTGGCTGGCCTGCAGGCACCAAGTTGGCCTGCGTGCTGTCGCTGGTGTGGCTCTACGGTCCTTCCTCTAGGCTTTCAAGCCCTTGTACATATTCAGGTGTTTTACCTGGAAAGGGTGGGAACAGTTCAGCAGTAGCTGGCCTGGGGCTCAGCTCACGTTTACTCACAGATGCCTCGGCACGGTCCCCCAGCTTTGCAATGCGGACGCTCCTTGAGTGGGGGGTGGGTTGATGGCTGTATGGGAGATGGTTCCCCACCTCTGACCAATTTCAGAATTGTTTACCACTGTAGCAAGTGCCCTGATAGGGTTTTCCTCTGTATAACTCGTGGGTTCAGGTTTTTTTTTTTTCTTTTATTGTTCAAGTTACATTTTATTCCTCTTTTATGTATTTATAGATATAAGCATGGAAATAATTCATTCCTATAAATACATCTCTGTGACGGGAAGAACTTTTTTCTGTTTTATTTTTAAATTTTTTATAATTTTGAAATTTAATTTTATTTATTTTTTTTATACACCACGTTATTATTAGTTATGTATTTTATGCGTATACATGTATACAGGTCAATCCCAATCTCCCAACTCATCCCACCACCACCACCCCATGGCTTCCCTCACTTGGTGTCCATACGTTTGTTCTCTACCTCTGTGTCTCTATTTCTTCCCTGCAAAGCAGTTCATCTGTACCATTTTTAGGCTCCACATATATGCATTAATATACAATATTTGTTTTCCTCTTTCTGACTTACTTCATTCTGTATGACAGTCTCTCGATCCATCGATGTCTCTACAAATGACCCAGTTTCATTCCTTTTTATGGCCGAGTAATATTCCATTTTATATATGTACCACATCTTTATCCACTCATCTGTCTGTGGGCATTTAGGTTGCTTCCATTACCTGGCTATTGTAAATAGTGCTGCAACAAACATTGTGGTGAATGTGCCTTTTTGAAATACGGTTTTCTCTGGGTATATGCACAGAAGTGGGATTGCTGGATCAGATGGTAATTCTATTTCTAATTTTTTTAAGGAAACTCCATACTGTTCTCCATAGTTACTGTATCAATTTACATTCCCACCAATAGTGGAAGAGGGCTCCTTTTGTCCACACCCTCCGCAGAATTGGTTGTTTGTAGATTTCCTGATGATGCCGATTCTAACAGGTGTGAGGTGATACCTCATTGTAGTATTGATTTGCATTTCTCTAATAATTAGTGCTGTTGAGCAGCTTTTCACGTGCGTCTTGGCCATCTCTGTGTCTCCTTTGAAGAAACGTCTCTTTAGATCTTCTGCCCATTTTTTTTGGGTTGTTTGTTTTTTTAATATTAAGCTGCATGAGCTGTTTATATATATTGGAGATTAAACCTCTGTCCATTGATTCGTCTGCAAGGATTTTTGCCCATTCTGAGGGATGCCTTTTTCCATTCCCGTCTTTTTTAACAAAAATGGAAAGAAAGTAAAAGAAGCAGAACACTAATGTGCGTAAAATATGCCTTTTGAAACGGTCGTTTTGAAATATGGACGTCCTTTGAATTTTTTGGTCGATATGTGACCCCAGGATTTGTTTTCAGGGCAGGTGTCATTTACAGGCCTGCAATGATTTTGAATATCAACTGACCATTAGCACTGGGATTAAAGCTGCTGTTGTGTGAAACGGCCACAATGTGGCAGCAGTTCTCCCTTACCAAATCTGGTTACTAGGGCAAGAGAGCCTCAGTGGAAGTGGTGTTCTAGATTGGAATTTAGAATGGAATGTGCCAGGAGAAAGCCCCTCAAGTTTGTCTCACTAATTCTTGTTCGTGTTTTTAATTTAATTTTTTATTTTTTATTACAGCAAGTTTGATTACAATGTTTGGCTTGTTGTAGGTGTGGAAGATGTGGTTCTTTTACACATATACAGATGTCTGTTCTTCGTGGGATCCTTTTCCCATGTATGTTATGACAGAATATTGAGTAGTCCTCTCTTGGTATTCTGTAGGTCTTTGGTGATTATATATGTCACCTGTGTTTTTATATGTCTGTTAACCCCGATATCGTAATGAAACCAATCCTCACAGCTTTCCATTGGTGAACCATAAGTCTGTTTAATGAATCTGTGATTGCCCATCTCCGTGGAAATATCTGCCCTGGTATCCATTTTTAGGTAACACCTATAAGTGATATGATATGATATGTGTTTTCCACTTTCTGACTTACTACAAGTCACGTGATTACTTCTAGACTCATCTACGGTGCTGCAAATGGCATTGTGTCCTTTTTTTCCTTGGCTTCTCTTCTGCCTTAGCGGGGTCCATTTTCAACAATGTGATTCCCTGAGGGTTGTGGATTAGCTGACCTGGGCAGCCTTACCCTGCCGGCCCGCCCTCCCCAGGTGTGCCTCGTTGAGGTCAATATAAACAGCGCTCCAGGCAGCAATAGCCCCTGAAGCTGTGCCTGACTCCATATTCTCTGCCCCGTCAGCAGTCTCGGGGCTGTGCTGGTGGGAGGGAGTGAGGGGCCACAGCTTTGTTGGTGGCCCGGTGTGAGTGGGGTTCTGCTGGCCTTTCTGCAGGAGTTGCCAGGCTGCCGCCTGTAAAGAAGAGGTTGTGTCACCCATACCTTCCGCTGGAATTTCTCTCCGGACAGAGGTGAGGAAGGAAAAAAGCAGTGGGGGCCGGGACAGGAGGGGTATCTCAGGCAGGGCAATGGAAAGCTTCTGGAAGAGCGCCCGTGGACAGGACCACCCTGGCTGGCCTGCAGGCACCAAGTTGGCCTGCGTGCTGTCGCTGGTGTGGCTCCACGGTCCTTCCACTAGGCTTTCAAGCCCTTGTACATATTCAGGTGTTTTACCTGGAAAGGGTGGGAACAGTTCAGCAGCAGCTGGCCTGGGGCTCAGCTCACGTTTACTCACAGATGCCTCGGCACGGTCCCCAAGCTTTGCAATGAGGTCGCTCCTTGCGTGGGGGGTGGGTTGATGGCTGTATGGGAGATGCTTCCCCACCTCTGACCAATTTCATAATTGTTTACGACTGGAGCAAGTGCCCTGATAGGGTTTTCCTCTGTATAACTCGTGGGTTCAGGTTTTTTTTTTCTTTTATGGTTCAAGTTAGATTTTATTCCTCTTTTATGTATTTATAGATATAAGCATGGAAATAATTCATTCCTATAAATACATCTGTGTGACGGGAAGAAGTTTTTTCTGTTTTATTTTTAAATTTTATTTTTTAAAATTTTGAAATTTAATTTTATTTATTTTTTTTATACAGCACATTATTATTAGTTATGTATTTTATGCATATACATGTACACAGGTCAATCCCAAACTCCCAACTCATCCCACCACCACCACCCCATGGCTTCCCACACTTGGTGTCCATACGTTTGTTCTCTACCTCTGTGTCTCTATTTCTTCCCTGCAAACCAGTTCATCTGTACCATTTTTTAGGCTCCACATATATACATTAATATACAATATTTGTTTTCCTCTTTCTGACTTACTTCATTCTGTATGACAGTCTCTCGATCCATCGATGTCTCTACAAATGACCCAGTTTCATTCCTTTTTATGGCCGAGTAATATTCCTTTTTATATATGTACCACATCTTTATCCATTCATCTGTCTGTGGGCATTTAGGTTGCTTCCATTACCTGGCCATTGTAAATAGTGCTGCAATGAACATTGTGGTGAATATGCCTTTTAGATTTACGGTTTTCTCTGGGTATATACCCAGAAGTGGGATTGCTGGATCAGATGGTAATTCTATTTCTAGTTTTTTTAAGGAAACTCCATACTGTTCTCCATAGTGACTGTATCAATTTACATTCCCACCAATAGTGGAAGAGGGCTCCTTTTGTCCACACCCTCCCCAGAATTGGTTGTTTGTAGATTTTCTGATGATGCCGATTCTAACGGGTGTGAGGTGATACCTCATTGTAGTTTTGATTTGCATTTCTCTAATAATTAGTGCTGTTGAGCAGCTTTTCATGTGCGTCTTGGCCATCTCTGTCTCTCCTTTGAAAAACGTCTCTTTAGATCTTCTGCCCATTTTTGTATTCGGTTGTTTGTTTTTTAATATTAAGCTGCATGAGCTGTTTATATATATTGGAGATTAAACCTCTGTCCATTGATTCGTTTGCAATGATTTTCGCCCATTCTGAGGGATGCCTTTTTCCATTCCCGTGTTTTTTAACAAAAAAGGAAAGAAAGGAAAAGAAGCAGAACACTAATGTGCGTAAAATATGCCTTTTGAAACGGTCGTTTTGAAATATGGACGTCCTTTGAATTTTTTGGTCGATATGTGACCCCAGGATTTGTTTTCAGGGCAGGTGTCATTTACAGGCCTGCAATGATTTTGAATATCAACTGACCATTACCGCTGGGATTAAATCTGCTGTTGTGTGAAACGGCCACAAGGTGGCAGCAGTTCTCCCTTACCAAATCTGGTTACTAGGGCAACAGAGCCTCAGTGGAAGTGATGTTCTAAATTGGAATTTAGAATGGAATATGCCAGGAGAAAGCCCCTAAAGTTTGTCTCACTACTTCTTGTTCGTGTTTTTAATTTAATTTTTTATTTTTTATTATAGCAAGTTTGATTACAATGTTTGGCTTGTTGTAGGTGTGGAAGATTTGGTTCTTTTACACATATACAGATGTCTCTTCTTCCTGGGATCCTTTTCCCATGTACGTTATGACAGAATGTTGAGTAGTCCACTCTTGGTATTCTGTAGGTCTTTGGTGATTATATATGTCAGCTGTGTTTGTATATGTCTGTTAACCCCGATATCGTAATGAAACCAATCCTCACACCTTTCCATTGGTGAACCATAAGTTTGTTTAATGAATCTGTGATTGCCCTTCTCCGTGGAAATATCTGCCCTGGTATCCATTTTTAGGTAACACCTATAAGTGATATGATATGATATGTGTCTTTCACTTTCTGACTTACTACAAGTCACGTGATTACTTCTAGACTCATCTACGGTGCTGGAAATGGCATTGTGTCCTTTTCTCCCTTGGCTTCTATTCTGCCTTAGCGAGGTCCATTTTCAACAATGTGATTCCCTGAGGGTTGTGGATTAGCTGACCTGGGCAGCCTTACACTGCCGGCCCGCCCTCCCCAGGTGTGCCTCGTTGAGGTCAATATAAACAGAGCTCCAGGCAGCAATAGCCCCTGAAGCTGTGCCTGACTCCATATTCTCTGCCCCGTCAGCAGTCTTGGGGCTGTGCTGGTGGGAGGGAGTGAGGGGCCACAGCTTTTTGGGTGGCCCGGTGTGAGTGGGGCTCTGCTGGCCTTTCTGCAGTTGTTGCCAGGCTGCCGCCTGTAAAGAAGAGGATGTGTCACCCATACCTTCCGCTGGAATTTCTCTCCGGACAGAGGTGAGGAAGGAAAAAAGCAGTGTGTGCCGGGAGAGGAGTGGTATCTCAGGCAGGGCAATGGAAAGCTTCCGGAAGAGCGTCCAGGACCAGGACCACCCTGGCTGGCCTGCAGGCAACAAGTTGGCCTGCGTGCTGTCGCTGGTGTGGATCGACGGCCCTTCCTCTAGGCTTTCAAGCCCTTGTACATATTCAGGTGTTTTACCTGGGAAGCGTGGGAACAGTTCAGCAGCAGCTGGCCTGGGCCTCAGCTCACGTTTACTCACAGATGCCTCGGCACGGTCCCCCAGCTTTGCAATGAGGACGCTCCTTGGGTGGGGGGTGGGTTGCTGGCTGTATGGGAGATGGTTCCCCACCTCTGACCAAATTCAGAATTGTTTACCGCTGGAGCAAGTGCCCTGATAGGTTTTTCCTCTGTATAACTAGAGGGTTCACTTTTTTTTTTCTTTTGTGGTTCAAGTTAGATTTTATTCCTCTTTTATGTATTTATAGATATAAGCATGGAAATAATTCATTCCTATAAATACATCTGTGTGACGGGAAGCACTTTTTTCTGTTTTATTTTTAAATTTTATTTTTTAAAATTCTGAAATTTAATTTTATTTATTTTTTTATACAGCACGTTATTATTAGTTATGTATTTTATGCATATACATGTATTCAGGTCAATCCCAATATCCCAACTCATCCCACCACCACCACCCCATGGCTTCCCACACTTGGTGTCCATACGTTTGTTCTCTACCTCTGTGTCTCTATTTCTTCCCTGCAAACGAGTTCATCTGTACCATTTTTAGGCTCCACATATATGCATTAATATACAATATTTGTTTTCCTCTTTCTGACTTACTTCATTCTGTATGACAGTCTCTCAATCCATCGATGTCTCTACAAATGACCCAGTTTCATTCCTTTTTATGGCCGAGTAATATTCCATTTTATATATGTACCACATCTTTATCCATTTATCTGTCTGTGGGCATTTAGGTTGCTTCCATTACCTGGCTATTGTAAATAGTGCTGCAACGAACATTGTGGTGAATGTGCCTTTTTGAAATACGGTTTTCTCTGGGTATATGCCCAGAAGTGGGATTGCTGGATCAGATGGTAATTCTATTTCTAATTTTTTTAAGGAAACTCCATACTGTTCTCCATAGTGACTGTATCAATTTACATTCCCACCAATAGTGGAAGAGGGCTCCTTTTGTCCACACCCTCCCCAGAATTGGTTGTTTGTAGATTTTCTGATGATGCCGATTCTAACAGGTGTGAGGTGATACCTCATTGTAGTTTTGATTTGCATTTCTCTAATAATTAGTGCTGTTGAGCAGCTTTTCATGTGCGTCTTGGCCATCTCTGTGTCTCCTTTGAAGAAACGTCTCTTTAGATCTTCTGCCCATTTTTGTATTGGGTTGTTTGTTTTTTTAATATTAAGCTGCATGAGCTGTTTATATATATTGGAGATTAAACCTCTGTCCATTGACTCGTTTGCAACGATTTTCGCCCATTCTGAGGGATGCCTTTTTCCATTCCCGTTTTTTTAACAAAAAAGGAAAGAAAGGAAAAGAAGCAGAACACTAATGTGCGTAAAATATGCCTTTTGAAACGGTCTTTTTGAAATATGGACGTGCTTTGAATTTTTTGGTCGATATGTGACCCCAGGATTTGTTTTCAGGGCAGGTGTCATTTACAGGCCTGCAATGATTTTGAATATCAACTGACCATTAGCACTGGGATTAAAGCTGCTGTTGTGTGAAACGGCCACAAGGTGGCAGCAGTTCTCCCTTGCCAAATCTGGTTACTACTGCAAGAGAGCCTCAGTGGAAGTGGTGCTCTAGATTGGAATTTAGAATGGAATGTGCCAGGAGAAAGCCCGTCAAGTTTGTCTCACTACTTCTTGTTCGTGTTTTTAATTTAATTTTTTATATTTTTTATTACAGCAAGTTTGATTACAATGTTTGGCTTGTTGTAGGTGTGGAAGATGTGGTTCTTTTACACATATACAGATGAGTGTTCTTCCTGGGATCCTTTTCCCATGTACGTTATGACAGAGTTGAGTAGTCCTCTCTTGGTATTCTGTAGGTCTTTGGTGATTATATATGTCACCTATGTTTGTATATGTGTGTTAACCCCGATATCGTAATGAAACCAATCCTCACACCTTTCCATTGGTGAACCATAAGTTTGTTTAATGAATCTGTGATTGCCCTTCTCCGTGGAAATATCTGCCCTGATATCCATTTTTAGGTAACACCTATAAGTGATATGATATGATATGTGTCTTTCAATTTCTCACTTACTACAAGTCACGTGATTACTTCTAGACTCATGTTCGGTGCTGCAAATGGCATTGTGTCCTTTTTTCCCTTGGCTTCTCTTCTGCCTTAGCGAGGTCCATTTTCAACAATGTGATTCCCTGAGGGTTGTGGATTAGCTGACCTGGGCAGCCTTACCCTGCCGGCCCGCCCTCCCCAGGTGTGCCTCGTTGAGGTCAATATAAACAGAGCTCCAGGCAGCAATAGCCCCTGAAGCTGTGCCTGACTCCATATTATCAGCCCCGTCAGCAGTCTCGGGGCTGTGCTGGTGGGAGGGAGTGAGGGGCCACAGCGTTGTGGGTGGCCCGGTGTGAGTGGGGCTCTGCTGGCCTTTCTGCAGGAGTTGCCAGGCTGCCGCCTGTAAAGAAGAGGATGTGTCACCCATACCTTCCGCTGGAATTTCTCTCCGGTCAGAGGTGAGGAAGGAAAAACGCAGTGGGGCCCGGGACAGGAGGGGTATCTCAGGCAGGGCAATGGAAAGCTTCTGGAAGAGATCCCGGGGCCAGGACCACCCTGGCTGGCCTGCAGGCACCAAGTTGGCCTGCGTGCTGTCGCTGGTGTGGCTCCACGGCCCTTCCTCTAGGCTTTCAAGCCCTTGTACTTATTCAGGTGTTTTACCTGGGAATGGTGGGAACAGTTCAGCAGCAGGTGGCCTGGGACTCAGCTCATGTTTACTCACAGATGCCTCGGCACGATCCCCCAGCTTTGCAATGAGGACACTCCTTTCGTGGGGGGTGGGTTGCTGGCTGTATGGGAGATGGTTCCCCACCTCTGACCAATTTCAGAATTGTTTACCGCTGGAGCAAGTGCCCAGATAGGGTTTTCCTCTGTAAAACTCGTGAGTTCAGGTTTTTTTTTTTCTTTTATGGTTCAAGTTATATTTTATTCCTCTTTTATGAATTTATAGATATAAGCATTGAAATAATTCATTCCTATAAATACATCTGTGTGACGGGAAGAACTTTTTTCTGTTTTATTGTTAAATTCTATTTTTTTTTAAATTTGAAAAATAATTTTATTTATGTTTTTATACAGCAGGTTTTTATTAGTTATGTATTTTATGCATATACATGTATACAGGTCAATCCCAAACTCCCAACTCATCCCACCACCACCACCCCATGGCTTCCCACACTTGGTGTCCATACGTTTGTTCTCTACCTCTGTGTCTCTATTTCTTCCCTGCAAACGAGTTCATCTGTACCATTTTTAGGCTCCACATATATGCATTAATATACAATATTTGTTTTCCTCTTTCTGACTTACTTCATTCTGTATGACAGTCTCTCGATCCATCGATGTCTCTACAAATGACCCAGTTTCATTCCTTTTTATGGCCGAGTCATATTCCATTTTATATATGTACCACATCTTTATCCATTCATCTGTCTGTGGGCATTTAGCTTGCTTCCATTACCTGGCTATTGTAAATAGTGCTGCAACGAACATTGTGGTGAATGTGCCTTTTTGAAATACGGTTTTCTCTGGGTATATGCCCAGAAGTGGGATTGCTGGATCAGATGGTAATTCTATTTCTAATTTTTTTAAGGAAACTCCATACTGTTCTCCATAGTGACTGTATCAATTTACATTCCCACCAATAGTGGAAGAGGGCTCCTTTTGGACACACCCTCCCCAGAATTGGTTGTTTGTAGATTTTCTGATGATGCCGATTCTAATAGGTGTGAGGTGATACCTCATTGTAGTTTTGATTTGCATTTCTCTAATAATTAGTGCTGTTGAGCAGCTTTTCATGTGCTTCTTGGCCATCTCTGTGTCTCCTTTGAAGAAACGTCTCTTTAGATCTTCTGCCCATTTATTTTGGGTTGTTTGTTTTTTTAATATTAAGCTGCATGAGCTGTTTATATATATAGGAGATTAAACCTCTGTCCATTGATTCGTCTGCAACGATTTTCGCCCATTCTGAGGGATGCCTTTTTCCATTCCCGTTTTTTTTAACAAAAAAGGAAAGAAAGGAAAAGAAGCAGAACACTAATGTGCGTAAAATATGCCTTTTGAAACGGTCGTTTTGAAATATGGACGTCCTTTGAATTTTTTGGTCGATATGTGACCCCAGGATTTGTTTTCAGGGCAGGTGTCATTTACAGGCCTGCAATGATTTTGAATATCAACTGACCATTAGCGATGGGATTAAAGCTGCTGTTGTGTGAAACGGCCACAAGGTGGCAGCAGTTCACCCTTACCAAATCTGGTTACTAGGCCAAGAGAGCCTCAGTGGAAGTGGTGTTCTAGATTGGAGTTTAGAATGGAATGTGCCAGGAGAAAGCCCCTCACGTTTGTCTCACTACTTCTTGTTCGTGTTTTTAATTTAATTTTTTTTATTTTTTATTACAGCAAGTTTGATTACAATGTTTGGATTCTTGTAGGTGTGGAAGATGTGGTTCTTTTACACATATACAGATGACTGATCTTCCTGGGATCCTTTTCCCATGTCCGTTATGACAGAATGTTGAGTAGTCCTCTCTTGGTATTCTGTAGGTCTTTGGTGATTATATATGTCACCTGTGTTTGTATATGTCTGTTAACCCCGATATCGTAATGAAACCAATCCTCACACCTTTCCATTGGTGAACCATAAGTTTGTTTAATGAATCTGTGATTGCCCTTCTCCGTGGAAATATCTGCCCTGGTATCCATTTTTAGGTAACACCTATAAGTGATATGATATGATATGTGTCTTTAACTTTCTGACTTACTACAAGTCACGTGATTACTTTTAGACTCATCTACGGTGCGGCAAATGGCATTGTGTCCTTTTTTTCCTTGGCATCTCTTCTGCCTTAGCGGGGTCCATTTTCAACAATGTGATTCCCTGAGGGTTGTGGATTAGCTGACCTGGGCAGCCTTACCCTGCCGGCCCGCCCTCCCCAGCTGTGCCTCGTTGAGGCCAATATAAACAGAGCTCCAGGCAGCTATAGCCCCTGAAGCTGTGCCTGACTCCATATTCTCTGCCCCATCAGCAGCCTCGGGGCTGTGCTGGTGGGAAGGAGTGAGGGGCCACAGCTTTTTGGGTGGCCCAGTGTGAGTGGGGTCCTGCTGGCCTTTCTGCAGGAGTTGCCAGGCTGCCACCTGTAAAGAAGAGGATGTGTCACCCATACCTTCCGCTGGAATTTCTCTCCGGACAGAGGTGAGGAAGGAAAAAAGCAGTGGGGGCCGGGACAGGAGGGGTATCTCAGGAAGGGCAATGGAAAGCTTCTGAAAGAGCGCCAGGGTCCAGGACCACCATGGCTGGCCTGCAGGCACCAAGTTGGCCTGCGTGCTGTCGCTGGTGTGGCTCCACAGTCCTTCCTCTTGGGTTTCAAGCCCTTGTACATATTCAGGTGTTTTACCTGGAAACGGTGGGGACAGTTCAGCAGCAGCTGGCCTGGGGCTCAACTCACGTTTACTCACAGATGCCTCGGCACGGTCCCCCAGCTTTGCAATGAGGACGCTCCTTGCGTGGGGGGTGGGTTGCTGGCTGTATGGGAGAGGGTTCCCCACCTCTGACCAATTTCAGAATTGTTTACCGCTGGAGCAAGTGCCGTGATAGGGTTTTCCTCCGTATAACTCGTGGGTTCACTTTTTTCTTCTTTTATCGTTCAAGTTAGATTTTATTCCTCTTTTATGAATTTATAGATATAAGCATGGAAATAATTCATTCCTATAAATACATCTGTGTGACGGGAAGAACTTTTTTCTGTTTTATTTTTAAATTTTATTTTTTAAAATTTTGAAATTTAATTTTATTTATTTTTTTATACAGCACGTTATTATTAGTTATGTATTTTATGCATATACATGTATACAGGTCAATCCCAAACTCCCAACTCATCCCACCACCACCACCCTATGGCTTCCCACACTTGGTGTCCATACGTTTGTTCTCTACCTCTGTGTCTCTATTTCTTCCCTGCAAACCAGTTCATCTGTACCATTTTTAGGCTCCACATATATGCATTAATATACAATATTTGTTTTCCTCTTTCTGACTTACTTCATTCTGTATGACAGTCTCTCGATCCATCGATGTCTCTACAAATGACCCAGTTTCATTCCTTTTTATGGCCGAGTAATATTCCATTTTATATATGTACCACATCTTTATCCATTCATCCGTCTGTGGGCATTTAGGTTGCTTCCATTACCTGGCTATTGTAAATAGTGCTGCAACGAACATTGTGGTGAATGTGCCTTTTTGAAATTCGGTTTTCTCTGGGTATATGCCCAGAAGTGCGATTGCTGGATCAGATGGTAAATTTATTTCTAATTTTTTTAAGGAAACTCCATACTGTTCTCCATAGTGACTGTATCAATTTACATTCCCACCAATAGTGGAAGAGGGCTCCTTTTGTCCACACCCTCCCCAGAATTGGTTGTTTGTAGATTTTCTGATGATGCCGATTCTAACCGGTGTGAGGTGATACCTCATTGTAGTTTTGATTTGCATTTCTCTAATAATTAGTGCTGTTGAGCAGCTTTTCATGTGCGTCTTGGCCATCTCTGTGTCTCCTTTGAAGAAACGTCTCTTTAGATCTTCTGCCCATTTTTTTGGGTTGTTTGTTTTTTTAATATTAAGCTGCATGAGCTGTTTATATATATTGGAGATTAAACCTCTGTCCATTGATTCGTCTGCAACGATTTTCGCCCATTCTGAGGGATGTCTTTTTCCATTCCCGTTTTTTTTAACAAAAAAGGAAACAAAGGAAAAGAAGCAGAACACTAATGTGCGTAAAATATGCCTTTTGAAACGGTTGTTTTGAAATATGGACGTCCTTTGAATTTTTTGGTCGATATGTGACCCCAGGATTTGTTTTCAGGGCAGGTGTCATTTACAGGCCTGCAATGATTTTGAATATCAACTGACCATTAGCGTTGGGATTAAAGCTGCTGTTGTATGAAACGGCCACAAGGTGGCAGCAGTTAACCCTTACCAAATCTGGTTACTAGGGCAAGAGAGCCTCAGTGGAAGTGGTGTTCTAGATTGGAGTTTAGAATGGAATGTGCCAGGAGAAAGCCCCTCACGTTTGTCTCACTAATTCTTGTTCGTGTTTTTAATTTAATTTTTTTTTATTTTTTATTACAGCAAGTTTGATTACAATGTTTGGCTTGTTGTAGGTGTGGAAGATGTGGTTCTTTTACACATATACAGATGTCTGTTCTTCCTTGGATCCTTTTCCCATGTACGTTATAACAGAATGTTGAGTACTCCTCTCTTGGTATTCTGTAGGTCTTTGGTGATTATATATATCTCCTGTGTTTGTATATGTCTGTTAACCCCGATAGCGTAATGAAACCAATCCTCACACCTTTCCATTGGTGAACCATAAGTTTGTTTAATGAATCTGTGATTGCCCTTCTCCGTGGAAATATCTGCCCTGGTATCCATTTTTAGGTAACACCTATAAGTGATATGATATGATATGTGTCTTTCACTTTCTGACTTACTACAAGTCACGTGATTACTTCTAGTCTCATCTACGGTGCTGCAAATGGCATTGTGTCCTTTTTTCCCTTGGCTTCTCTTCTGCCTTAGCGGGGTCCATTTTCAACAATGTGATTCTCTGAGGGTTGTGGATTAGCTGACCTGGGCAGCCTTACCCTGCCGGCCCGCCCTCCCCAGGTGTGCCTCGTTGAGGTCAATATAAACAGCGCTCCAGGCAGCAATAGCCCCTGAAGCTGTGCCTGACTCCATATTCTCTGCCTCGTGAGCAGTCTCGGGGCTGTGCTGGTGGGAGGGAGTGAGGGGCCACAGCTTTGTGGGTGGCCCGGTGTGAGTGGTGTTCTGCTGGCCTTTCTGCAGGAGATGCCAGGCTGCCGCCTGTAAAGAAGAGGATGTGTCACCCATACATTCAGATGGAATTTCTCTCCGGACAGAGGTGAGGAAGGAAAAAAGCAGTGGGGGCCGGGACAGGAGGGGTATCACAGGCAGGGCAATGGAAAGCTTCTGGAAGAGCGCCAGTGTCCAGGACCACACTGGCTGGCCTGCAGGCACCAAGTTGCCCTGCGTGCTGTCACTGGTGTGGCTCCACAGTCCTTCCTCTAGGCTTTCAAGCCCTTGTACATATTCAGGTGTTTTACCTGGAAAGGTTGGGAACAGTTCAGCAGCAGCTGGCCTGGGGCTCAGCTCACGTTTACTCACAGATGCCTCGGCACGGTCCCCCAGCTTTGCAATGAGGACGCTCCTTGCGTGGGGGGTGGGTTGCTGGCTGTATGGGAGATGGTTCCCCACCTCTGACCAATTTCAGAATTGTTTACCGCTGGAGCAATTGTGCCCTGATAGGGTTTTCCTCTGTATAACTCGTGGGTTCAGGTTTTTTTTTTCTTTTATGGTTCCAGTTAGATTATATTCCTCTTTTATGTATTTATAGATATAAGCATTGTAATAATTCATTCCTATAAATACATCTGTGTGACAGAAGAATTTTTTTCTGTTTTATTGTTAAATTCTATTTTTTTTAAATTTTGAAATATAATTTTATTTATGTTTTTATACAGCAGGTTTTTATTAGTTATGTATTTTATGCATATATATGTATACAGGTCAATCCCAATCTCCCAACTCATCCCACCACCACCACCCCATGGTTTCCCACACTTGGTGTCCATACGTTTGTTCTCTACCTCTGTGTCTCTATTTCTTCCCTGCAAACCAGTTCATCTGTACCATTTTTTTAGGTTCCCATATATGCATTAATATACAATATTTGTTTTCTGCTTTCTGACTTACTTCATTCTGTATGACAGTCTCTCGATCCATCGATGTCTGTATAAATGACCCAGTTTCATTCCTCTTTATGGCCGAGTAATATTCCATTTTATATATGTACCACATCTTTATCCATTCATCTGTCTGTGGGCATTTAGGTTGCTTCCATTACCTGGCTATTGTAAATAGTGCTGCAATGAACATTGTGGTGAATGTGCGTTTTTGATTTACGGTTTTCTCTGGGTATATGCCCAGAAGTGGGATTGCTGGATCAGATGGTAATTCTATTTCTAGTTTTTTTAAGGAAACTCCATACTGTTCTCCATATTGACTGTATCAATTTACATTCCCACCAATAGTGGAAGAGGGCTCCTTTTGTCCACACCCTCCCCAGAATTGGTTGTTTGTAGATTTTCTGATGATCCCGATTCTAACCGGTGTGAGGTGATACCTCATTGTAGTTTTGATTTGCATTTCTCTAATAATTAGTGCTGTTGAGCAGCTTTTCATGTGCGTCTTGGCCATCTCTATGTCTCCTTTGAAGAAACGTCTCTTTAGATCTTCTGCCCATTTTTGTATTGGGTTGTTTGTTTTTTTAATATTAAGCTGCATGAGCTGTTTATATATATTGGAGATTAAACCTCTGTCCATTGATTCGTTTGCAACGATTTTCGCCCATTCTGAGGGATGCCTTTTTCCATTCCCGTGTTTTTTAACAAAAAAAGGAAAGAAAGGAAAAGAAGCAGAACACTAATGTGCGTAAAATATGCCTTTTGAAATGGTCGTTTTGAAATATGGACGTCCTTTGAATTTTTTGGTCGATATGTGACCCCAGGATTTGTTTTCAGGGCAGGTGTCATTTACAGGCCTGCAATGATTTTGAATATCAACTGACCATTAGCACTGGGATTAAAGCTGCTGTTGTGTGAAACGGCCACAAGGTGGCAGCAGTTCACCCTTACCAAATCTGGTTACTAGGGCAAGAGAGCCTCAGTGGAAGTGGTGTTCTAGATTGGAATTTAGAATGGAATGTGCCAGGAGAAAGCCCCTCAAGTTTGTCTCACTACTTCTTGTTCGTGTTTTTAATTTAATTTTTTATATTTTTTATTACAGCAAGTTTGATTACAATGTTTGGCTTGTTGTAGGTGTGGAAGATGTGGTTCTTTTACACATATACAGATGTCTGTTCTTCCTGGGATCCTTTTCCCATGTACGTTATGACAGAGTTAAGTAGTCCTCTCTTGGTATTCTGTAGGTCTTTGGTGATTATATATGTCATCTTTGTTTGTATATGTGTGTTAACGCCGATATCGTAATGAAACCAATCCTCACACCTTTCCATTGGTGAACCATAAGTTTGTTTAATGAATCTGTGATTGCCCTTCTCCGTGGAAATATCTGCCCTGCTATCCATTTTCAGGTAACACCTATAAGTGATATGATATGATATGTGTCTTTCACTTTCTGACTTACTACAAGTCACGTGATTATTTCTAGACTCATCTACGGTGCTGCAAATGGCACCGTGTCCTTTTTTCCCTTGGCTTCTCTTCTGCCTTAGCGAGGTCCATTTTCACCAATGTGATTTCCTGAGGGTTGTGGATTAGCTGACATGGGTAGCCTTACCCTGCCGGCCCGGCCTCCACTGGTGTGCCTCGTCAGGCTATATGCTGACACACCGGTCAGTGCCAGCGTATGGGTCACGAGTAGGCTATGGCTTGGGGGTAAGCTGTAGGGCTGGTGGTGTGTTTCCGTTCCGGACTAGGGTTAGGGTTAGGGAACGGCAAGGCTTAGGGCACTGGTGAGGGTACGGAAACGAGTGAGGGTCCGGCTACGTGCAGACACACGGGTCAGTGCCAGCGTATGGGCCAGGATTAGGCTACGGCGTAGTGTAAGGTGTAGGGCTGGTGGTGGGTTTCTGTGATGGGCTAGGGTTAGGGTTAAGGAACGGCAAGGCTTAGGGCACAGGTGATGGTACGGAAACTTGGGAGGGTCAGGCTAAGTGCTGACGCACGGCTCAGTGTCAGCGTACGGGCCAGGAGTTGGCTACAGCGTAGGGTATAGTTTAGGGCTGGTTGTGGGTTTCCGTTCGGGGCTAGGGTTAGGATAAGGGAACGGCAAGGCTTAGGGCACAAGTGAGGGTAGAGTAACATGGGAGTGTCAGGCTATGTGCTGAAGCACAGGTCAGTGCCCGCGTACGGGCCAGGAGTAGGCTACGGCTTGGGGGTTAGGTATAGGGCTGGTGGTGTGTTTCCATTCAGGGCTAGGGTTAGGGTTAGGGAACGGCAAGGCTTAGGGCACAGGTGATGGTACGGAAACGTGGGAGGGTCAGGCTACGTCCTGACGCATGGGTCAGTGCCAGCGTACGGGCAAGGAGTAGGCTAAGGCTTGGGGGTAAGTTGTAGGGCTGGTGGTTGGTTTTCGTTCCGGGCTAGGGTTAGGGTTAGGGAACGGCAAGGCTTAGGGCCCACGTGAGGATACGGAAACGTGGGAAGGTCAGGCTCCGTGCTGACGCACGGGTCAGTGCCAGCGTACGGGCCAGGAGTAGGCTATAGGTTGTGGGTAAGTTTTAGGCTGGTGATGGGTTTCTGTTCTGGGCTAGGGTTAGGGTTAGGGAACGGCAAGGCTTAGGGCACAGGTGAGGGTACGGAAACGTGGGAGGGTCAGGCTACCTGCTGAATGCACGGGTCAGTGCCCGCGTATGGGCCAGGAGTAGGCTACGGCGTAAGGTAAGGTGTAGGGTTGGTGGTGGGTTTCCCTTCTGGGCTAGGGTTAGGGTTAGGGAACCGCAAGGCTTAGGGCACACTTGAGGGTACGGAAACGTGGGAGTTTCATTGCTACGTGGTGACGCACGCATCAGTGCCAGCGTACGGGCCAGCAGTAGGCTATGGCTTGGGGGTAAGGTTTAGGGCTGGTGGTGTGTTTCCGTTCCGGGCTATGGTTATAGTTGGGGAACGTCAAGTCTTAGGGCACAGGTGAGGCTCCGGAAACGTGGGAGGGTCAGGCTACGTGCTGACGCACGGGTCAGTGCCAGCGTACGGGCCCAGAGTAGGCTACGGTGTACGGTAATGTGTAGGGCTGGTGGTGGGTTTCCGTTCCGGGCTAGGGTTAGAGTTAGGGAACCGCAAGGCTTAGGGCACAGGTGAGGGTACGGAAACGTGGGAGGGTCAGGCTATGTGCTGACGCACGGGTCAGTGCCAGCGTACGGGACAGGAATAGGCTACGGCTTGGGGGTAAGTTGTAGGGCTGTTGGTGGGTTTCCGTTCCGGGTTAGGGTTAGTGTTAGGGAACGTCAAGGCTTAGGGCACAGATGAGGGTGCGGAAATGTGGGAAGGTCAGGCTTCGTGCTGACGCACAGGTAAGTGCCAGCGTACGGGACAGGAGTAGGCTACGGCATAGGGTTAGATATAGGGCTGGTGGTGGGTTTCCGTTCCGGGCTAGGGTTAGGGTGAGGGAACTGCAAGGCTTAGGACACTGGTGAGGGTAAGGAAACATAGGAGGGTCAGGCTACGTGCTGATTCACGGGTCAGTGCCAGCGTATGGGCCAGGAGTAGGGTATGGCGTAGGGTATGGTTTAGGGCTGGTCGTGGTTTTCCGCTCCGGGCTAGGGTTAGGGTTAGGGAACTGCAAGGCTTAGGCCCCAGGTGATGGTACGGAAACGTGGGAGGTTCAGGCTACATGCTGACGCACGTGTCAGTGCCAGCGTACGGGCCAGCAGTAGGCTTCAGCTTGGGGGTAATGTTTAGGGCTTGTGGTGTGTTTCTGTCCCGTACTAGGGTTACGGTTAGGGAACGGCAAGGCTTAGGGCACAGGTGACGTTACGGTAACGTAGGAAGGTCAGGCTACGAGCTGACGCAGAGGTCAGTGCCAGCGTATGGACCACGAGTAGGCTACGGCTTGGGGGTAAGGTGTAGGGCTTGTGGTGGGTTTCCGTTCCGGGCTAGTGTTACGGTTAGGGAACGGCAATGTTTAGGGCACATGTGAGGGTACTGGAACGTGGCAGGGTCAGGATACATTCTGAAGCACGTGTCAGTGCCAGCGTATGGACCAGGAGTAGGCTACGGCTTGGGGGTAAGTTGTAGGGCTGGTGGTGGGTTTCCGTTCAGGGCTACAGTTAGGGTTAGGGAACGGCAAAGCTTAGGGCACAGGTGAGGGTACGGAAACGAGGGAGGGTCAGGCTACGTGATGATGCACGGGTCAGTGCCAGCATACCGGCCAGGAGTAGGCTACGGCTTGGTGGTTAGGTGTAGGGCTGGTGGTGGTTTTCCGTTCCAGGCTAGGGTTAGTGTTACGGAACAGCAAGTCTTAGGGCACAGGTGAGGGTACGGAAACGTGGGAGGGTCAGGCTACTTGCTGACGCACGGGTCAGTGCCAGCGTACGGGCCAGGAGTAGGCTACGGCTTGGGGTAAGGTGTAGGGCTGGTGGTGGGTTTCCGT